>NW_007577976.1:418291-441943 GCF_000690725.1 Stegastes partitus
GTTTTTTTTTTTTGGTACATGACATTAAATGCATTTTTTTTTTCTCCTGTCACTTTTTTTTCTCACTGTGGTGTTATGAGAAAATGTCTTTTGTAAAGTGTGACAAAGTTACAATACCATAATTCATTTAAAAAAACAAAAAAAACAATGGTTACATTTGTTGTGTCACAAAAATGATTCAACTGTTTAGTACTGATTTTAGGCAGTTCTGAAACAATTAGTCAAAATTTTGTCAATTCAGTCGGCAGCAATCTGAATAACTATATAATTAGTCTGTCCATCCGAAATGCCCAAAATCAACAATTTTCAGCTTCTCAAATGTAAAGATTTGCTGCTTTTCTCTGTTCCATGTAATTGTAAGCTGAGTGTTTTGGAATGTTGGGTGGATCAGATAAGAAGATATCTCTTTCTGCTCAAGAGACTTGTGATTATTATTTTGTAAATTCCACACTAATTGTATTATTCTGAAAAATTATGATGATTAGACAGATAAAAGTAGTCAGTAGTTGCAGCCCTGATAGTGTCTTCTTCCTTGCAGGTGCACTCTCATCCTCAGCGTCGATCCCATCATCTTAATAGCCTGGACATTCCCAAAGGTTACCTGGGTCGTGGCATTCCTCACGCTCTGACCAGAGACAAACTGGAGTTGTTTGCTGTGCTGTGCATTGAGACGAGCCACTATGTGTCCTTTGTCAAACACGGTCCAAACAGCAGAGACTGGATCTTCTTTGACAGCATGGCAGACAGACAAGGTGAGCGGCCTGTTTTATGCATCTCCTCAACAAACAAATTGTTTATACAAGCACTCATTAAAACAGATGTGTATTGTGTTCAGGAGAGAGAGATGGCTACAACATTCCAGAGGTGCAAGCCTGTCCTGAGGTTGGCACTTACCTGGAAATGAGTCCTGCTGAGCTGGCCAGTCAGGTGCCTCGAGACATGAAAGGTGTGGCTAAGCGCCTTTTCTGTGATGCCTACATGTACCTGTACCAGAGCACCAGCATGTGCCTCTATCGCTAGCTAATGGGACACTTCACCACACTGGAAAACGTATTCATTGCACATTTTGACCAGAAAGATGTTTTTGCTTTCTTGCAGTTGATTCAGTTTTCTTTTAATGGATTGGTTTATTTAAATGATTGTGTGGTGATACACACAGTTATTTGAAACTTGTTTATACAGATGAGTGACAAATTAAAGGAAAATCCTGAACCCTGAACCGCCAAGCCCTACAGTTAGGGGATCTGGTGGCTCTATTAGACTGTGGGGGGCATTTTTCCACTTTTCCCGTGAGAGAAAAAGGTCACTCCAAACAATTCAAGGTTGTTCTGAGTGATCATCTTTATCCTGTGATGAAACATTTCTGTCCTGATGGTGTCTTCCAGGATGACAATGCACCTATCTATTGAGCATTAGGGGTAACTGAATGGTTTGATGAAAATGATGTGAATTACATCATGGTCTTCACAATCACCAGATCTCAACTCAGCTGAACACACATGGGAGACTTGGGACCAGTGTGTTCAACAGTGCTTTCAGTCACCATTATCAAATTAGAGAATAACTTTTAAAAGAATGGTGTCCATCCCTTTATTAGACTTCTGAGACTTGGAGAATCAACACCAAGATGCACTAGAGCTCTTCTGGCAGCACATGGTGGCCCATTGACTTAATAAGACATTTTGTGTTGGTTTTCCCTTGAATTTGTCATCTGTCTGAATATATAATTTTCTGCCCTGGTGCTGGGAAAGTATTATGAGGCTTGAGTAATTTATAACAATATTGTTTTTACACCTGTAACATTTTAAGAAGGAAAGGACAAACTGACTTTGTTTTCTCAGTAATTTTGCACTATAATCTAAAGACAAAAAAATGACAATCACCAACATGTGGTATGTTATGGGCATGTTGCATTGTAATTTTGTAATTTTGTCGTTTTCTGTTTCCTCCTATTGTCTAATTATCCTTAGCTAAATGTCCCACTCCTACATCAAGAGTAAAGGAGTTTGCAGTTGACTGCATAGCAGCTATTCAGTGTGGCTTGTAATAAATGGCATTGTACAATACTGTTGTAAATATACTATATTGTTAATTTGCCCAGAAAGCTCACCATTGAGATTTAGAATGGTGGCTAGTCCAGTTACTAGAAATATTTGATAAAATTTTTTCAAAATTTTACATTTTTAAAATTCTATTATGTTATTTGAATTTCACCTCAGGAAATGATATGCTGCTCTTTCATATGAAAATGCTTTTTTTTTCTTTTTTTGTGGTTTGGTAGTTGGGATAAGAGAATGGTACATCATATTATATAGCATATTGCCTTGGTAAAACTGCACTCAGACTTGTGGTCCTGGCTGAGCTTGTGGCCTTTTCCATTTTTACTGTATGTTTATTGCTACTGCTTCTGATATACAGTGCAATGCATATAATGAACGAACACATAGTTAAACATCTGTTTTTACTGAAAGACCAGGAAATACGTTGACACATCCATATTTTCATGTGGTTTTTATGTATTACCTACCCCAGTTTATTTATCAATCTTAAATAGCTTTAGGGTTCACGCAGCATGTAATTGTATCCACTTAGCTATACAGCTTAAAAGTCTAACAGGCAAGGCAGTCACTTTCAGACAGATTATTATTAATGACAACATTAGTGACCACAGCTTTGAACAATCATTATAAATAGAGAATTGTTAAGGTTTCATCTGTTATTCTTTTCACTTCCCGAGTGGTCTCACATGGCCTGACCTATTACACAGTACTGTGTCAGCACTGGAGTACGGTCTGGGTGCACCTCATTATCCTCATACTACATCAGGAAGAAAGGGCTTTGGCTTTTTTGTATTACTTTAAGCCAATCACAGTCGTCTTGGGGGGTTCTAAGCCCAGGATGTACTGACAAAAAATAGTGACGGGGGAATTGTTTTGGTGCATGCAAGGAGGCTACATTGTCATTAACCATCAACAGGAAAACAATAGTCATGAAAAGGGCAATCTGGCACAGTGTGCAGCTGATTTGTATTTTAAACAATTCCACTGAAATCGTCGAAAATGACACCAACATTCCTGGCTTAGGCACTTAGGTTTTCTGTCAGTGGCCATAAGTGGCAGGTTGTGCTCATTGTGGTGTCAGGGCATCAAAGACAATCACCTCTGTCTTGCTGTCATTCAACTGGTGACAGTTTTGCTGCCATCCAGCACCTCACAGCCAGTTTATGATGAGAAAAATGGAGTCGCTCATGTTTGGAGACACTTATATTTGTGTGTCATCAATGTAACAGTGGAACGAGCTATTGCTTTTGTACAGGATGGAGCTTCATGGGAGTATATACATAGAATATAAAATAGGCCCTAAAATAGAACCATGAGGTACTACCCAATTCTTTTGCCTCTTACTTTTTACTGTCGCAAAAGTAAGAGGCAAACCACTTTGGTCCAGTGGCCTGAATGCTAAGCTGGTCCTTGAAACTGTTTAAAAGAACACAGTAGTCAGCTGTATTAAAAACTGCACTGTTTAAATTATAAATTGCAAAATTGTCAGAGTTTGAATACAGCAGTAGGTCACTGGAAACTTTGAGTAGAGAGGATTCTGTGCTGTGGTGAGCCTCAAAGCCTGATTGGAAATCCTGGCATAATTCAATTAATTGATGTCATTATTATCTAAATAGGACAGAAGCTGTGCCCAAACCACTTTCTTCAAATCTCTGGACAAGATTATTTAGATGTGATTTGTTGAGGTTTGTTTTTTTTGATTAAAGGCTAAACTTTTGCTTGTTTGAAGGACATGTTGACAGTTTCATTTGCAAGGCTACTGTTTATAGTAGAAATTGTAAGTCCTACGGTGTCCTATAGAAGTCCACAAAGTTGGAAATTATTGTAAACAGTCTATATAGATTCTCAGTCATCCAGGTTTCACCATCCTCCTCCCAAAGGCAGCCATCCATCCACACCTCTTTGCATACACTCATGCAGAGTCCAACATTGCCTTGTATTCAGTCTGAACAAACTCATAGTGTCTTCATTCTTCCAGGTGGGAATATTTTACAAATACATAAATCTTGCAATGTTGTCAAAATGTTATTCACATAATTGCGCTCATGTGATAACTGATCAAAGTTGTCTTTCTTGCTGTGCCTTCATTACTTCTGTATTCTAAGCTGCTATGAAGACACTGCTGACTTAAGTGCTGGTAGTGTTTCCTTTAGAAAACAAAGCAGTGGAACACAGAGCAAGCAGGAAACGAACTGTTAGCACACCTCAGAGGGTCTGAAATGTCTGTTATGCTTAGAGTACAACAAAATGCTGCTTTGAAGTGTGCTTGGGTGTCACGCTAGCCTCAACTCGGATCAGTTTAGCATCACATGTACTACAGCTTCACGTGATCTGAATGCACTCAAGGTTTTCTTACATTAAAGAGCAAGACTTTGCTCAGCTCTCACTCCTTGTCTCTCATCTTTCTTTCAAACGATGCCTCACTGGATATTTGTCTCCCTTTCGGTTGCTTTTGATCCTGCTGTCTACTGTATTTCCCCTTTGTCTAGCTGTGATCAGCTCTCTGAATGACCTCTATGCTAGTTAGGAGTGCTGTGCTTTGCTTTGCGCTGTGATGAGTTGGGTTTTATATACTCAAGGGCGCGGATGGCTGCAGTAAGGGGTGCAGCCTTGAGTCTTAATGCACGGCCCTGCAATTCAACAAAGCAGCCTGCCTTTAATCCAGCGTGCTCAGCATATTCAAGCATATTCATCAGTATGCAAAAAAATACAGGTCCTGCATGTGTGTGTTCACATAAAGGAGAGACTTGTGCTTGTCTGAGCAGTAGAGAACTGAACTACTCCTAATTTTGTTGAAAAATCAGTCTGTATAATTTCCTGTCAAAGTCAGCGTCGTATTTCTAGTCTAGCTACCCTGCAAAATGATTTTCAGTGACTATTTTCTCAACAGTCCAATTTGTACTGCTTGTCTTCTTTTAAATTGCCAAGTGGAAGCTTAGTACAAATAGATTTTTCAAATAAATTTGACAGATTTGTAGTGTCTTCCAATTGCCCAATGTCTGATGTATCCATTTCTGACTAAAGAAATCTGGATTTGTAGGTAGGTACAGTATGTATTACCTTCTTTACCTATTATATAGCAGAGCGAATCACATCAATTATTTATATGCATCTATATTTTCTGACAGCTTTCTAATTTACTAATAAGGTCCAACAGAGCAGGATGACACTTTTTTTTTTTAAGTCATCTTTTATTTGGAATGACCACATTATTACTTAAGGCAATGCATTTGCATTGTAATATTAAAGGTTCATATGGAGAAAGTTTTTTTTTTTATTTTTTTTACTTCTGTCTTGTATGTTTTATAAATGTGGAGATGTAAAATTTAAGCTGTAAAAATATAAAGATGCTGACTACTGCCATTTGTCTAAACCCCCCTCAACCACATAGTCTCCCAGCCTTACAAACAAGTAAGAATCTAATTCAATTTCTGCATAGAAACTGAAGAACCTGTCATCCAGCTAAATATGTATAATACTTCCCCATCACTGTTTCCACATCAGCCATTCAGAAAGAGCGGCTACCTCACAGTCCACCAGGTTTATTTACTTTCTGAAGCTGCTCGTGCTAACTCTTAAATGTCTCAGCCATGAGCAAAGCCCACAGAATGTTCTGCTTTTTGCTGCAAGAGTGAACATAAGAGTCTTCATGCAGTCCCAACATTTGAAGAACTGAAGACCCAGCAGATTGCTTTCATTTTTGATGGCAATATCACCACAAAAACTGGAAAATCCCTGGTGTTTGCTCATTGCATAGGTGTGATGCTCATTAGCTTTGATCATATGCATACAGGTCAGAGCTCTGTGGAAAGTGTAGAAAGTGAGGGACATTCAGATATGGAAACTTTAAGACTGATTTGAAACCAGTAAAGAAGGACTGTTGGTTACTGGGTTTCAATGTAGCCTGTAGTGCTCAAGTGCACATATCACACATACTCACATATAATGTGCTTGAATACAGGCTAATCCCCAATAAAGCTATTCTCATTCACATATTTCCCTGTTACTGTTGTCAGACATTGGTACAAGTGAAATAATGACTGAAATGCAGTCCATTAAGACTTAACCAGCAGTCACTTCAGAGCCATTTCCAAGCTGCAGCATTCATTTGTTCATACATCCATTTGAATGAACAGTCAAAAAGATATGTATCACAGTTGGCACTGTGATGCTGATGTCAAAACAGATTGTAGTAATGACTATAAAAGTGTTGTCTGAAGCTACAAAAAGCCCTGACGACAAATCCACTCTTCACTGATTGATGCACAAAAACATACATACATGAGATTGTTCTGATGTAATCCCCACAAGAATCTCCTCATCTGGGCCTGTAACGCAAAGTGGAGTAGACAACCATCCTCCAACACCACTAATGTAACAGTGCACTCTGTAGGACATTGTGTTTGCTCGTTATCTGTTTCAGATCTGAAAACATTCATCCTCACTTTGTTCAGTCAGGAAGCCTCCAACAGGAAGGACATTAAACACTATCGGTCTGAACAGTGACATCTTTTTCCTGAGCCTGCTGACAACAGAAACATTGTGATGTTCAGTTCAAGCCTGTGGACAGTATATGTTTCTTTTGTTGATTCCAAACTCACTATGTCGCAGGACAACTTACTCTTTCTATTTTATGGAGTCAGGGTGAATGTAGATTTTATTTGAGTTATTATGAATGCATTCGTTTCTGATCTGAATTTGAGTAGTTATTTTACATTTCTGAATGGACCTTTTTTTTTTTTATTCTTCTTCTGTCACGTTCCTTTTACTAAACTATTGGCATTAAAGGTCACACATGTATTAAACCTTTTATAGACATCTCCGTTCTGCTCGGGGTCCTCTTTTAATCGAGTCATAGTCATAAAAAGTTCCACTTTTCCCATGAGAAGAAAGGCTTTTATTTCCCCCTTCTGCACACCAAGAGAGTTATGACTTTCATAGCCATATGCTCTTTCAGTTACTTATAAGCATTAGCACTCATAAATATGTCATTAAAGCACACATGCTGGCCTAAAATAGTTGTCTTTATGGGGGCTTTTGTGGCTTACATCTCTAGAGTCTGCCATGATCTTTAGATATTATTTGAAATTTGTATGTCAGCACCTGTGGGACCCTGATCTACATCCATCATGATTAGCATAAAAAACTCTATTGGCTGGCCAATGTTACATCTGCATAATTTAGCTGTGGAAAGGTTAACTCCGTCTCATTTGCAGCTTCAGAATTTGTCCCACAGTGGTTTTATGTCCATGTTCTCCGTTATACATTAGCCAACACCCACGACAGCTGAGACATGTGACAGGAGCGAAGCTGACACATAAATGTGGAAGTATGTGATGTGAAAGATTAAAAACTTGATATAGGGAGTTGCCTTCTTGAAGCCTGTTAATGATAAACAATAATTAAGGATGTCTGTCTGTTTTCATGCTGCGGGGAGAAGCTGCCCAGGGGGACTGAAGCTGATTTATGTAACACAATAAACAGAGAGATGAGTTTACACATAATGGGACCATGAGACGTGGCTTTTAGTGAGAAACCACTGATCGATCCCCCACAGGCAGCAGGTCCTCCACGCAACTGGTGGCTTTGTGTTATCAAGTACTTTACATGTCATATGGATGGTGTAGTCACTGATTTGCAACCTTAATTTGGCACTTTGAGAGCCATGGACCCACCTAAAGATGCATTTGTGTTCCCAAAGCAGAACCAGCGATGCCACAAACACCTTTTTGATTGCAGTCTGAAATAAAAAAATTAAAAGAAAATAAAAACTCTCATAACTGACATTTGACATCTGCCTAAAGTCACCGCTCTCATGGTGTTATTAAGGTGTATTAAGGTGTCTTAAGGTGTTATTACTGTACTAACATATGTTTGGTTAAGTTTTTAGTCTTGCTAGCAGCATGACTCTGCGGATAGTAATGTTGGTTGTTCCATCTCTTTTGTCCAAACCACAGGCTTTGTATATGTACATCAATAGCTGGACAGCACCTCACCACTGCACAAAACTGAAGCCAAAACATCTCAGAAATGGGTGCTGCCTTCTTTTACTGTTCATTTCCAGCCAGAATCTGTGCAGTAGTGACTTAGATGAAGAGGTGGTATTGTGGTCTTACCTCCTACCTGACCCAAATCTGATTAGACACCTCAGTAACTACCCAAAGTGAATTGTGCATTTGTGAGCATAAATGGTAGCAGCAAAATGTCAAAAAATGATGTGACTCATATTGAAGTGAGTTTAGATTCAACCAGGGCTACTACTACTACTCTACCTAAAGACTCAGCAGACTACTTTCTGTTAATTCTTCTGCCGTGAACCTGGTCTATTCACAATGTATGCCATGATACCCCACTTTTTATAGCAACAGTCAGTAAGAAACTAATCACAAAAATGAGCATTCGGACAAACATCAACATATAAAGGGGTAGGTCATTTGACAGACACCATTTTTGAGAAAGACTTATTTGAGGCGTCCTTTTCATCTATTAACAAGGAGAAGGACTGCATAGCAACCAAGCACCAAGGGGTGGACGAGATGTTTTGGCTTCACTTTCACAGTCTGTGGTTAGACTAAAATATCTCAATAACTATTTGATTCATTGCCATTAAAATTTGTGTAGACATTCATAGTCCCTGCAGGATGAACAGGAATGTTTCCACCATGAGGTTGAAATTTTTAGTTCATAGTGAAATACACTACTCACAATAAGTTAGGGATATTGTTATTTACATGAGTGCTTTTCCCATTTGGTCTGAATTTTAATGAAATAAGTAAAAGTTCCCTTTGATATTACTAATAATGAATGAGAAGAAATACCATTTTCATTCATTTAATATTTATTACCCCCAAAATTTAAACAATAACAAGGATAGCCCCAAACAACAAAAATTGACAATGTCAGTAGCGGGTGTTTCCACCATTTGCCGCAATGACAGCTTGACAACGACATCTCATGCTCCTCACTAGCCTGATGATGTTGTTCTGAGGCAATGCGTTCCACTCTTCCACAAGTGCTACACGCAGTTCTGCCAGGTCACGTGGGGGTGGAGTACGGTCATCCAGTCTCTGCTTCAGCTGGTCCCAGACCTGCTCTATGGGGTTCAGGTCATGGGACATTGCTGGCCATACCATATGAGGCACTCCGACTTCCTGAAGTCGAGTTGTGACAATTCTGGCACGATGTGGTGGAGCATTGTCATCCATGAACAGAAAGTTGGGGGTGTGCTGGTGGAATTGGGGGATGATGATGGTTTCTATGATGTCTCTGAGGTAGGAACGTGCAGTGACTGAGCCATCTACAAAAACCAAATCTGCTTTGCGCTGGCTGGTGATGCCTGCCCAGACTGTTGCACCTCCTCCACCAAAGCGAACCCTGGGGACCATGTTAACCTCGGCATATCGCTCACCTCACCTTCTCCAGCAACGCTGACGACCATCATTTCTGTGCAAGGTGACTCGACACTCATCAGTGAACAGGACGGTAGACCACTGCTGCCTTGTCCAGGTCACATGGTCTTGTGCCCACTGCAAATGTTCACGGCAGTGTCTTGGTGTCAGTGGAGTCACCTGCAACAGTCGTCTGGCATTCAAGCCAAAGCAGTGGAGTCGGTTGCGAATGGTTTGCCTGGAAACCCTTGTACCCTCACATCTCGTAAACGGGCCTGCAGCTCTGTGGCACTTGCATAGCGATGTCTGAGTGCATAGGTCCTGAGGTACTGGTCATCGCTGCGGTCGGTCACTCTTGGGGCCCCACTCCTGGGTCTGTCACGAACTGTACCAGTAGTTCTGTGTCTTGATGCAAGTCTGCTGATGACATTTTGAGACACACCAAGTTCACAAGCAACATCAGACTGCCTGCCACTGACTCGAAGGCGTGCTATGGCCAGGTGGCGTTGCTCGTCCATTTTGTTGTTACGACGGAGCGCAGAGGAGCGTGCCGAGGCGGCGCACAGCAGGTCGGAGTGAAACTGTAGGCATTTCCACGCAGCCCGACTGCCTCCGTGCCTCCCAGCGACCCTGCCTTCCTCGTGCGGCCCCAGGCGGCCGGCTGGTCAGGTCCTGTCAGGGCCCGCCATTGTGTTATTTTCCGACGAAGCACAGCGGAGCGCGCCGAAGCGGTGTGCAGCAGGTTGGATTGAAACTGAGTGCATTTCCAGGCAGCCCGACTGCCTCCGTGCCTCCCAGCGTCCCTGCCTACCCGTGCGGACCCAGGCGGCCGGCTGGTCAGGTCCTGTCAGGGCCCGCCGTTGTGTTTTTTGTTATTTTGCGACCGAGCGCAGCAGAAAGTAGCGGAGCGTGCCAAGGCAGCGCACAGCAGGTCGCAGTGAAACTGAGGACACTTCCAGGCAACCCGACTGCCTCCGTGCCTCCCGGTGTCCCTGCATACTCCGCGCGGCCCCAGGCGGCCGGCTGGTCAGGTGCTCTCAGGGTCCGCCATTGTGTTATTATCTGGAGGAGCGCAGCGGAGCGCAGCGGAGCGCCCAAGTCACGCGCAGCAGGTCGGACCGACTCTGAGAGCACTTCCACGCAGCAGGGCTGGTTCCGTGCCTCCCAGAATCCCTGTCTGGCCCTCGCAACCCCAGACGGCTGGCTGGTCCGGTCCTGTCAGGCCCCGCCATATGACGTCGTGTGGTCATGGCTTTTTGAACGATGAACTTGAAATGACTTACTGACAATACCAGCTTTTTATACCCACAGAATGTTGAAATTGTTGCCACATTGAAAAGGGTTGTCTTTTAGTTGTTTGGTATTGGCCCCAACATGTAAGGCACACTGTACACAGTGAGACCATTACATGGAAAACACAAAATGAGGTGTGTCTATCACCCCAATACAATAGCCTCCCTGTCCCAGAAATCTCTGAAGTGAAACAAAGACTGTATGTATGAAATCCACTGAGTCTCTCACAATATCGCTAACTTGTTGTGAGTAGGGTATTTTGACAGCCACTGAAAGGTTATCACAGATATTTATTACTTTGGTGGTATTCTTACTTTTTGAGTTGAATTTCAATCAAATGTATTTAACTTTTACTTGGTGAATCACAATAGAAACTTGGCCATGATGGAAAACAGTTTTAGACAGGGCAGTACAAAGTAATTTTCAGTATTACGAAGCAAAAAACTACTGAAGGGATTAATAAATAAAATGTTTACAACAGATTTTATAGTAGCCTCGAATTCAATCTGGGATACCAAGTTCTTCAGTTTAATTTCCCTCTATTTTAAGTGTCTATAGCAGAAACCATAATAGCTTTCTTTTTAATCTCTGTGTGTACACTGGGAAGACAGCAGGTATGTATCTTGTGCAGTGTAAGATTGCCTCACAGTGTGGTAGTTATGAGAGAAAATGTTTGACCAATGGGCTAAGTTTCCACCAAACTACACTAAAATCCAGTCTGTTGCTATGAAATATCAAAGTAAACATAACCCTAATTCCAGACTTCTAAATCAGTGTTGGAAATCATCCAAGCTAAAAATATGAAATTAAGTTTATACGGTACTGTTGTGATGTTGTGAGCTTCCATGCATATCAGCAAATGGCATGCATTTGCAAGTGATGCTGCATCTTAAACAACAAATCATCTTAATGAATGACGGCCATCCTAATGGAGAGAATGTGTGTTTATGTACTCTAGAGATAATGATGATGAATGCAAGGCTTTGAGTGTTCAGTTAAGAAACATCATCAGAAAGGGAGGAAATGTGCATGGTTCGACTTGTTCATTTGATTAGACGAGACCTCTGAAACTCTATAGCAACTGTGATCATACAGAAAGCGCAATTCTTTAGAAAAACAGCATGTAAACAGAGGAGATCAATAAAGCCTCTTTGACTTTGGATGAGGATGTAATTAGGGGCCAGCTATCTTTCTCCAAGCTGATATCCTCATTAAACCCTGCTCACAAGTCAGAACAAAGAGGAACAGTTGGCTTGCTGTACTATAACACAGGAGTGACAAAGACCCAGCAAAACAGCAAGGGCCATGGTCATGATAACAATGAAATACTATCTATCTATCTATCTATCTATCTATCTATCTATCTATCTATCTATCTATCTATCTATCTATCTATCTATCTATCAAAGAAACATCAGTGGTTGCAAACCACTATAAAATGGTCCCCTTCAAAGGAATCCCCCTGGAGTCTAACCCACTTTCCCTGCCTTCTCTGCCACGCCACCATGCACCATGGGATCTTCCACAGCTCCGTCGTAACAGCCATCTTAATATCGTCCATGTCTTCCAAACGGGTCCCCTTGATGACCCCCTTGAGCTTGAGGAAGAGGAAAAAATCACACAAAGCCAGGTGGGGTGAGTAGGGAGGTTGCCCCAGCACAGAGATGTTCTTGTCAGCCAGGAACTGTTGAATGCTCAGGGCATTGTGAACAGGCATGTTGTCATGGTGAAGCAGCCACGACTTGTCCTGCCACAATTCCCTGTGCAGCATGGGTTCCACCCACAGTCCAAAAACATGCTGAGATTAATTGGTGATTTTAAATTGTCCGTAGGTGTGAATGTGAGTAAGTGTGAGTCGTCTTGTGACAGACTAGTGACCTGTGCAGGGTATCCCTTGCCTTCAGTCAGCTGGGATAGGCTCCAGCTCCTCTGCAACCCTAGTGAGTATTAAGTGGTGTATAGATAATGGATAGATGGACAACACTTATAATAACAAAGACAAAACTGTGCTTTAAAACCCAGATAACTGTCTTAAAGCAAATGGAAATTGGTAAAAACTTAAAGATCACATGCTTAATGACAAGCCTTATGAATGAGTGCTTTTGCAGACAGTTAACATTTTTTGTTTGAATGTGTTTACCTGCTCTTCTGATTTCAGTGTTTGTCCTGACTGCTGACCTCTGTCTAATGAGAAAGGAGAAAACAAACTTTTCATTCTGAAGGGTTTTTTTTTCCTCAGTCAGCAGGGACAATGTTGTTGTTGGTCCTAGTGAAGATACTGCTGATCATGTTTCTTTTTAATGACGCTGTAAGAGAGATCTGTGAGAGCAGCTCTGCTGTGGTTAGGGTTAGGGCTTTGAGGAGAGATATATGTGATGCTGCAAAGTGCAGTAGCTAGACTCAGTACTTCACAAAATGAAAAAAAATCTCAACTTTGCAATGCCGGACAGATTCAGCATTAACACTTAATTCGAGATAAACTGGTGCCTTTCAATACAAAGTCAAGAGTTGCCACTAAATTGCCCTTGAAGCCTGGAATCAGCTTTCTTTTTGAAATGCTTCCATGAAAACACATTCAAAAATCTTTCATTACACAGTACCATAATGCTTTTTGTTTAAAAAACAACAACAAAAAAAACCAAAACAAAAAAACGGTTCTCCAGCCAATTGGAAATGCATCTGTCTACACCAGTATCTGTGCCATTTGAGTATTTCAATTCATGAATCAATCAAGTCCAGCTTTGCTTCAGTTTTTATTGCTATATTATTAAAATATCCCATACGTATGATTGAGAGGTACATGGGGCATTTCATATTTGGAATACTTTTGCATTTTCTCACAATCGTGTTCACAATTTCTCTGATCCAGAGAAAGAAAGGCTGAGCTTTATTATGATGAAATAGATTGGTTGTGACTATGATTTAGTTGGCTGCTCAGGTACACCTTGTACTGTTGCAGTTAGAAAATAGAGGATCTTGTTCAGCATCTCTCTCATTGACAGCTGTAGAGGCTGATTGAAACAGGCTGCAAACGTGACTATGACTGAAGCTGTGGGACTGTTCCAGCTGTGATTGTAGTTGCGACACATTATAATGGGTGTAATGCTAAACACATGCATGGGATTAATGTGTACAGTGATACTGTCATGACAGCTGAGTGTTGTGTTGAAGACAGTATTTATGAACTTCTGTAGTAGGTAATTAAATACTCAGATTCTATAACACAGAAAAAGCACCAATGCATCAGTATTAAAATACTTCCTGCACAGTGGCAGGGCCAGACATTTTTTATAGGACTGGCCAGGCTGGGGGCATTTCTCACACTGGAGTGCCACAATGTCCCATTCATTTGCTGGCAAGACTGACATTGAGAAGTACATGAGGACTTACATGCAGCATAGTACATTTTTCATGTAACCTTCAATTAAACTTAAGTTTGGCATTTTTAATTGTTATACAACTGATAAGAAAATTGCAATTTGCATTACATAAGCACAGGTGAGACACTTAAGCCAAAAGCATCCTTGTTCTGCTCAGAACACCCACCTACTTAAGACATCACACCGTGTCCATCCAGCCTTTAGTGTCTCTGTTTTGGCTGCAGGTTCTTGGTCAGTCTTTAAAAAGTTTACTGTTGTTGTCTTAACTACTTTACACACTACTTTACACAATTTACACCCCCTTCCTCCACAGTCAAAGTGTCCTTAGGCAAGACACTGAACACGAAGTTGCTCCCAATGGCAGGCTAGCACCTTGCATTGCAGCTCTGTTGCCATTGGTGTGTGAATGTGTGTGTGAATAAGAAAACATTGTAAACCGCTTTGAGTACCGCTAAAGTATATAAGCGCTATATAAGTGCAGACCATTTACTTACAATGCAATGCTCTGCTCGGAAACCTTATTGCATTCACGAGGACATTACTTTGACATGCCTTTGACCACCTAGCTGAACATTGTTTCAGGCTGAGAACACATCCCTCATGGCAATAGAACTCCCAGACAGCAGCAGCAGCCTCCACAGTAGGACAACACGCCCTGCTGCCCTGCAAAATCTGCTCAGGGATGGATCATGGAACACAACAAGGAGCCCACTGACATTGCAACATTTGACTGTTGAATGTAGAATTAGATGCTTTATTACTCTTCTGTTGGATGCATGTATTGTTGCTCAGTCCCACCAAATCAACCTTGTACTTTACCATTAGTGCTGTCCACAACATCTTTAACTGTGTGGGTAAGATGTGGAAATATAAAAGCTGGATCCAACCGGGAAATTCTCTCTGCAACACAATCAAATGTGGCCTTCAAACGGCTCTGTGAAATCATTTGCAAAGCTCTCCTCACACATCACCTAAACATCAAAACCCCACAGCAGCTTTACGCAAATTGGGAATGAACATACTCACATTTACATCCACTGTATCTCCTCTGTTGAGGCCAAACTTCAGCAGCACACACACACATACACACACACACACACACACACACAGTGAAAATGAAAATGAATCAATACCATATGAATATAAAATACTAATTGCAACCCAATGGAAGTGGCAGTGAAACTGATAGGATACATTAGTGAAATACATCAATTACCCAAAAACTTAAGACCAACAGCAAACAAATAATAGGAAATGCAACAAGAATGAACTGAGAAATTGGCAAAACACAAGAGCAATGCCTTCCCGGAAAGTCATAACTAACTGCAATATAAAACATTAAATGTGATATAATCGTGATTCCCACTGTATCATCATATCATTCTGTAGTTTCTTCAGAGTGTCTCCTCATAAATTCCAGAGGGGATCTGTTGGGCATCACATCCTGTCTTTCAATGAGATATCCATCAAAGGTGTCATCAAGAGCAGCCATCTCGCAGTCTGCACTCAGCCATGATCAAGATGTCAGGAGGAAGGAGATTTACCTTTACTGCACTCAGGGAAAACAGGGGCACATGAGGATGCAGATTTACACGTATGCATGCACATGTAGGTAAATGTCATGTTACCCACTCCTGTGCTAAGAAATAAGCAAAGGCTCTTATTAGCTTTTGCATTGTATGTTGTATATTGACATAAAACTCTATCCCTGCTTGTTTTGAACTAAAGCTGTAATTCAGTATTGACTTTCCCTGGACCCATCATCCTGCTATAGCTGGTTGCCCTTTGGTAATAGCAGCCTTGTGGTCTCTGCTGAGAAAAAAGCAGAAAGCAGGCCTGATTAGAAATGACTTACCAGTAAGTAAACAGTCCACTGACAGTTTTTTTTTTCTGTAATTGGCCTTTTCAGCATTAATATCACTATATATTAACAGCACAAGTTACTGGTTGAGGGACTGCAAGGTGGAGCAGTGGTCAGCATCGTTGCCTCGCAGTAAGAGGGTCGTTGGTTCGCGTCCCGGTGAGGACACCCGTGATCTTTCAGCGTTAAGTTTACATGGTCTCCCCGTGCAGTGTGGGTTCTCTCTGGGTTCTCTGGCTTCCTCCCACAAGGTCCACAAGGTGTTGAGGTTAATTGGTGATTCTAAATTGTCTGTAGGTGTGAATGTAAGTGTGCTTGGTTGCCTGTCTCGAAGTGTCGCCCTGCAATAGACTGCTGACCTGTCTAGGGTGTCTCCTGTCTTCGCCCTAAGTCAGCTCATCTGACTAACACGAAATATTATTGTTATCATTCCATGAGTCTTTTAAACTATTATTTTAAAAACAGAACAAAGTCAAACCCTGAATGAATACAAATCTTAAGCTTTCAACTGCTGCGGTGCCTGTATTGTCATAATGATGCTTGAATTTAACAGCCTCCCCTGCTGGAAACTGCTGCAGTGTTGTGATATATTTTTTGAAATGACAGTATAAATGGAGGTCCCATGACAGTCCACTCTCACTGTTACAGACTTTTGTGTAATGTACCACAAACTTATAACGAAGCTGTAACATCAATGAATGCAAAAGAATGGGTTGGCGCTATGGATGGGGAAATGCAATCCTTAGGACAATGCCACGTTTACCCTGACCACACTACCTGAGGGCAAAGATGTAGTGGGGGGTAAATGGGTTTTTGCATTGAAAAAGAACAATGATGAATCAGACAAATATAAAGAACGATATGTAGCCAAAGGTTACAGACAGAAGAGAGGTGTGAACTATGAAGAGACTGTTTCACCTACAGCTAGTCTGACCAGCATCAGAGTGTTGGCACAGAAAGCAGCACAGGACAATCTGATCGTCCACCAGATGGATGTAAAGACCGCCTATTTACACGCACCAATTGAGTGTGAGATATGCATTGAACAACCTGAAGCTTATGCAGTTGGATCAGACGGGGAAAGACCTGTATTCAAATTTGAAAAATCTCTGTATAGACTGAAACAATCAGGGCGCAACTGGGACAGAATGTTGCACGATTACCTATGGGAAATACAGTTTGTTCAAAACCCAGCTGATCATTGTGTTTACAGCAAAGTAACTGACCATGCAAGAGTGCCTGTATTTGCAACAACTTTTGAAATTGTTTGATGGTCAAACATACAGTTGTATTGTTTATGAGGACAATCAGGGAACTATTGCTTTAGCTAAAAACCCTGTACATAGACAGCGATGCAAACATGTGGACATCAAATACCACTTTATGCGATCTATGTTGACAGATGACCAGATCAAATTGAAATATTGTCCAACTGATGAAATGGTTGCAGATGTGCTGACCAAACCAGCAACCAGACAAAAATTAATGAAATTTGAGATGTTTATGTTTGGTATATGATTTATGAAATCATTATGATAAAGTTAAGTTGTTGAATGATGGACGTTTTCAAATGTGAGTAAGTGGGGGTGTTAAGTTATGTGCTCTCATTTCATTTGTTGATTATACCCTTAAACTATTTTGTTGTATTGTCACCATAGTTACACCATGTCATGTGACAGCTTGATTGCAGATGTTCCACACGTGTGCAATAAATAAGGTGTGCTAGTGGATGTGAGTGTTCACACAGAAAGAGAAAACGTGTGCGATGATTATGTCACGTTAAATCTGTGCAAAAGAAGACTGCTAACAAAGTAGCTTTGTATGAGTAGCGGCGGTAGCAGGCTAAGCAAGTCATTCCAGACGTCCTTCTCCCAGCAACACTTATCGGCTTCTCCTGGGAATTCTCAAGAAATATCCAGGCCAGATGAGCTATGTAATCCCTCCAGTAAGCTCTGCATCTACCCCAGAGTCTCCTTCTAGTTGTGTGTGACTGAAAAATCTTCAAAGATCCTAATCAGATGCCCAAACCACTTTAACTGGCTCGTTTTGACATGAAGGAGCAGCAACTCTTTTCTGAGCTCCCTCCGAATGTCCAAGCTCCTCACCAAATGGTAAATTAAGAGGTCTGCCTTCCATCTAAGCTAGTTGTGCACCATTACAGTCCGGTACAACAGCCCCAATCCATCTGTCCATCTTACACTTGTACTGTATGTCAATGTACAATGACAAATTGGTGCTCCAACTGCACTGTGGACCCAGTCACAGTGCACTGGGCGGCTGTGGCTCAGGTGGTAGGGCGGTTGTCCTGTAATCGCAAGGTTGGCAGATTGATCCCCTGCCCCTCCACAGTTGAAGTATCCTTGGGCAAAACATTGAACCTGAAGTTGCTTCCTATGGAAGGCAGCACCTTGCATGGCAGCTCTGTTGCCATTGGTGTATGAATGTGTGTGTGAGTGGGTGAAGCATTGTAAAGCACTTTGAGTATCACTAAGGTAGAAAAGCACTATATAAGTGCAGACCATTGACCACTCACCGATTACACATAGGGTCTTTGACTATAACAACAAATCATCACTCCCCATCCACATCATTCACTAGATGTGGTTTCCAGTGATTTTTTTTCTCTTCCCAATTATTACAGTTTAAGAGAATCAACACAAATCACAGATAGGGCTTGACATGTTTCATAAGAGGACTGACATGAAGTGTTACAAGCATTGCAGAACCCCTGGGGGTGGTGCATCACAACACAAGGAGACTGCTTTGATAGAAATGGTGGCCAAATTTGAACCAGGTACAGTCCATCAGTTTTATAGGCACAGCCTTGTAACTTTTTGATCAACCCTTTTGTACTGGCTGACTGGAAAATTGGGAGCCCTTGAAGTGAGTGTGGCAGACAGGTAACTGGAGGAAGGAGAATGGAAGTTCAAAGACATCTGGTGGGTGGATGTACAGATGCAGGAGACATAAGTGAAACAATGAATACTAAACAGGGCTCAAATGGAAACTGTTGCATAAATTATGAAAATGCGTGGATAAATGGTAAGTCAAAAAAGATTTGTGCTAAACAGACATTGGAAAATGGACTTTATTTTATAATCAGGCCATTCTGTGTTTAACACAGTATTTAGTTAGTCTGTAAGGTTTATGCTCCTTCCATACTGTAAAAGACTAAAAAATCTGTAGTTTGGTGTGAAACAATCGTTCTGCAAAGCTAATTCTTTAGCTATCAGTGAGGGAAAGTGCTGAGGTGATGAGGCATGACTGAGGGCTGCTGCTGGCCTACGTCTATAGCGAATGACGGAAAGCAACACCCAACAATTTCCTCTCCACTGTTGTTCCTTAGAGAAGAGTGATGATGAAGTCTTGAAGTGAGAAAATGATACGTGACACATCTGAAAAAGTCAGTTCCACCATTTTCTGTTTGAGAGTTTAGAGCCTTGCAGCGTCTCTGTGAGCCATGTAGGGACATGCAGCTGCAAACAGCAGGTGTCCAGCAATGATAACATACACACAGTACACAGAAATGTTGTTTGAAACTCAGCACCAGGCCACAAAGGAACAAACAGAGAGAAGGTCATTTGTAGGTTAAAAGTTTTTAAAAACATTTTTTACTCACTAAATTATTTGCCAAATTCTGGAGATGCAACAACATCACAACAGTCACACATGGCATTAACACAAGCTTTCAAGGCATTTCTATGTTTTGTGCATTTGGAAAAGCCCATCTCACGTAAGTGAGAGCAGTTGCTCAGGTTCATGAGCAGCCCAGAATTCATGTCATATTCTACATACTGAAAAGCACACAGTTTGTGTATGTTCATTCAGCAGCGAATTAACTGTCTGTCAACAAGACATTACATTTACTGTATATACAATTCATTCACATAATGCTGCCAAGATATATTCAGTACAATTCAATTAAGATTTTTTTTTTATATATAGCACCTATTCACAACATAAAGCATCTCAAGGTACTTCACACAGTAAGATGAAGCCTTCACAATATTATATTATAGAGAGAAAACCAGCAAACCAAACAATATCCTTTAAGCAGGTCTGTGGCAACAGTGGGAATAATTTTAACAGGAAGAAACCTTCACCAGTCTCAGGGAAGGCCGCCATCTGCCTGACTGCTTGGAGGGACAGTAAAGGGGAGACAGAAGAGTCCTCCAGAAGCTTGGTCCTATTGCAACCTAACTCAGCAATGGTTTAGGTGACCCTGGGCCAGCCTTAACTCTAAGCGTTTAAAAAATCGGAACGTTTGTTTGGAAACCCAAACTTGGAGCTGGTTCCATTGCTACAGAGCCTGGTAACTAAAGACTTGGCCTCCCATTCGGCTTTTGTAAACTCTAGGAACCACAAGTAAACCTGCAGTCTGACAATTAAGCGCTCTGTTAGGATGATATGGTACAGTAAGGTCTTCAAGATATGATGGAGCTCAGTTATTAAGAGTTTTGTATGTGAAGAGAAGGATTTTAATGTCCACTCTGGATTTTACAAGTCAATAAAGAGAATGAGCTTGCTTAGTGGTTCCAGTCAGAACTCTAGCAACATTTTGGATTAACTTTTTCAGAGAGTTATTCAAATTTTCGGGGAATAAGGAATAACAATTTTCCAGCCTAGAAATAACGAATGCATGGACTAGTTTTTCAGTAGAATGGAAAAATGCTGTTCTGGAGACTTGTTTCATGTGTGAGTTAAAGAATCAGATTTTTATCAAAATATTCAGCAGACGTTATTCATTAATGTATGTGTTGATACTTCTATCTATATTTATTATATCAGTAACATGTTCACTGATTTTCTTTTCAAAATATCCAACATCAGAGGACAATATTTGTCTGTAGCGACTACAGCATCATTAAAACTTTCTAAAGTCATGTTTAAGCACCAGCAGCTCCATGTTAAAGTAAGAGAAAGCTGAGAGCTGAAGTGTTTGCGCAGTGAAGAACCACTTTCACTTCAGGCTACAGAAGGTCACACAGGTTAGAAACGACAGCAAATTTAAACAGAATATCCATACCGCTTAGGTGGGGAAACAGAATGTGACCACACTCAGAATGCTTCCTAAAACCACCTACTGCATATAAAGACTGTATATACATGCACTGTTATGGTAAGCACAACTGATAAAACCAAACATAGTCTGAATTCTTAAAATTTAGCGTGACTGAGGAGAAACTTATTTGAAGCAAATGTTTTTTGTGGTTACAAAACTTTTGCTGAAATTTCCATCACTTTTATTTATTTAAAATCTGTGTTTGCCTCCACATTAGCTCAAAGTGTCTGTTCTGAAATACAACTTGACCTTTATCAGTTGTAGCTACTGATTAGATTTCTGGCTTAGATTAATGCACAGCCATACTAAGTGATCCAAAATAATTACAGACTGATGATAATAAGGGTTTTGTTTTTCACATACTGTGATACAACTTATACTTATTTATTCATAAAACAATAGAGACTCCTATGCACTTTAGGAAAAAGTGCATTAGACAGATTTATTTCCTTTTCGTTGCTTTTAGAGTTTTCAGGCTGTTTCACAGTGATATTGAAGTATCACATTAGGCCAGTCCCCTAAGAATTTCCTTCCTGTACAGCTTATTCCTAAACTTGGTTCTGTTGGATAACATTTATGTGTAGTGCATCACACATATTTCTCAAATTAAGATATCTTTTCCTTTTATTTTACTACTTCACCTTTGCTCCCTTTCACTCCACTAATCACATATTGTTCCAGTCTTGTCACCCTGGTAACCCAGAAAATAGAGGACAACTTCAAACATGTTGTGAAAGATGTATTTAAAACCCAATCCAAGCATTTCCCAATTTCTAAGCAAATAGTGTTGGTGTACAAACCTAAAACCTAACCAAACAGCAAGTGAAAATCAAATATATAGAACGAGTGAAAAGGAAACATATCTAAGAATGTTGGTGGTCCCAAACACGCCAAAAGACCATGTCTTTTGGGTAAAAGTCTTGTTGCTGTCTCATCCTCCCCTTTGTGGCTCCTTCAAACTGGAAGCAGTTCCTGCTATGTCATAGTCTTACATTTCTGGATGAAAATAATCTTGTTTGAAAACAAAATCACATTCCATTCAAACTGTAAGAATACAGGTCAACCTAGGAATATAAAATAATGTGTTGTTAAATTCAGAAAGCTGAACTTGGACATCACATGTCAAAGATAACTACACAGTAAGGAGGCAGTTTGTCTCAGAGTCAAAGTCATGAAGATTCAGATGCTTTTTCCTCAGTATGTTATTATGTACATATTCACAGACACACACTTCCACACTTATGAGGACATCCTATTAATTCACACTCACTTCCTGGTGACTTCTTACCCTGACAGAGTTCTGGCCTTGAGGGTTCCCTGTGAACCTTTAAACCTAGTTTTAATAACATTATGGTCTAAGTGGAGCTCTGTTTTTTTTCCCCAACTGCATGAGGCTAGACATGCACTATTCTACTAAACTAGGCAGGAAAAAAGATGATTATGTGCTTACAAACATGGGCGTAAAAAAAAGCAGGATACAAACTTTAAATACAAACCTGTTCTAAGTGTTTTATGAGGAAGGAAATGCATTTGTCATATTTGTTAAACCTCAAGGATACAGTCTGGTGATACAGTTTGCACTGTTGGAAACTCAGTGACAGAGACTCAAAGGTTGTGTAGTGGTTCCTGTTGCTTGTGGCTAGTTTTTTGTTCAAGGCAAAAAACAGAGTGGCACACTTTGACCCTATAATGTTAATTATGGTGGGTGTGAATTTACCTGAGTAATTAAAAAAATAAGGTTTAAACCCAACAATATCTTTTACCTGATTAGAGTAAATACTAATTATTATCAAATATGGACCCCAACCTGACTAATTTAAATATAACGTTAAGACCCTGATGAGATTAATCAAACTAATTGAGAACTGAAGTTATGACCCTCCAAAATAGTACATAATATATAGTACATAAAAACAAAAAAATCAAGGATTCCTTGGATCTCCTTTTAGCAAGCATTGTTTTATTGTTATTTTTATGCGTAATATTTTTTGGATTTTATATTTATATATTTTATTAGGGTCCCAGCACTAACAGTGCAAGGACCCTATTGGAACTGCTGTGATTATTATTTTTCGTCCCAAACAAATGCAATTTTGCGGGTCTAAACATACCAGAAAACTCACCAAAATCGCCACACACATCGGCACTGCTGAAAAATTAGATGTTTTAAAGGACTAGGACATGTCAATGGCAAAATGGCTCCACAGCGCCCCCTACAAAATTTAAATTTTCACCTCAAGCTACAAAATTCGGTAGGCATATGTAGCAGGTCGGGACACACAAAAAACTCTGTAAATGCTGCCTCAGCTTGCCAGGTCACATAAAACTAGGTTGCACGCGCTCCGATCTGCCTGGAACTCAATATGCCTGATCAGTTGCGCCACACCCTTATGTGTGCAACGGCTGACAATCGTACAGTGAGGACCTGACCATCACTGCTTGCAGCTTTAATTCAATTTTTTTTCCTTCTATGTATGGAACAGAAAATCCAATGCAGGACCAGTAGCCCAGAAGACAAATGATGAAGTCAAGCTTTAAAATCCCATGTTGGAATGCCAGCCTTGACAGTGACCTCGGACACAGAACACCTATGCATGTTTATGTAGAT
>NW_007577976.1:443142-450847 GCF_000690725.1 Stegastes partitus
CTGCACGGGAAGAATGCTGAGGTTAACTGATGATTCTAAATTGTCCATAGGTGTGAATGTGAGTGTGCTTGTTTGATGCTATGTGTAGACCTGTGACAGACTGGTGACCTGTCCAGGGTGTTTGCCCTGAGTCAGCTGGGATGGCTCCAGCCCCCTACGACCCTAGTGAGGATTAAGCGGTGTATAGATAATAGATGGAGGGATGATGATTTATCTTTTGGCTTCTGGACATTTGATGTGTTTTTTCCTCACAATGGTGAAAACATATGCACATATCTACTGACCAATTGCGGCTGCACTAGTATGTTCATCCTTTTAGTTTTTACTATACCATACTCATGAAGCACAAATGTAATGCTGATATGAGGAGCCTAATTCCTCCTCTGCTCACAGGTGTTGCTGTCTGCAGAAAGTTCATTGTTGGTGGTCTGTGGAAAAGCCAAAAGCACCGTCTGTCATCAATTGACCTATGCAAGGTGCAAGGTGCCTCCAGCACACACGCATGCACACACACACACTGCTGTCTTGTGGGGCTGCTGTCAGCCTGCACTGTTAAAGTTTATTCTGTTTATGTAAAGTGTCCTGAGCAGCAAAACATTCCTGCAAAGGCAAGCCTACTGTGCCTGGACCACAACACACACTGACACTGCAGGCATTATAAAGTCTGTCATAATTCACTCCTGCACTTTCAGCTTTAGTATATAGTGAAAAACACATGCCATCATCTTTGTTTGAAGCCCAATCTGCTACTAATTATATCCCTATATTTCAGTGGCGGGCCGTGCATTTTACTCCTAGGCCTTCAGTGGCAGCCTGCCTGAATCAAACCATCTCCTAACATCGTCATTATGACGCCATGGCTATAGAAACCATCAGTATCATGCAGAAAGGCAGTACAGCAGGACGTTGCATCGCAGATAGGTATCTCATGTAGCGAGAATGAATGCCATTACTAAAGCAAGAAACCCACTGAAAACAATTCAACAAGTCTCCTTTCGCTGCAGCCACAGCTGCACCACATACATCACATCTAACAGGAGCATCAATATCAACTCAGTAAAATGACAATAATATATATTTTACTCGCCATAACGTGATGATTTGAACACAAACTCCATCCTCCTTTCTTTCATCATAAACAGTTCAATCACTCTGTTGAGCAGCTAATCCATGTTTCACTTCCAACATTAGTCCTGTTTTATCGCAATGGAGGCTAATGCTGAAAGTCGGGTCTGTCCAGTTGTGTTTCTGGCATAAGTTTTAATTCGCTTTAAGGCTGAGAATGTCTGCTTGCCCAAAGCCTTGATGCCTTGATTATGATCCAGCTGTGGAAACCCTTAGACCTACAGAGCTGTTGTTGTTGTTGTTATACTTATTTTCTAGTCTGTTAAAGTCCGCTTGGAGAGCTCTGTTCCATGTGTCCAGTTCATATCTATGTATTTCATGCATACACACCACTGCTGAGCATGCACACTACTGCCCTAGTCGCAAAGTTGCCACATGAACACCAAATTGGGGCTGCACTGGATTTAGGGAGATGAGAGAATTTATGTGGACTCTAGCAGACCCTTGTGTACTTGGGGATGTAGAAAGTATAGCCCCGACGTAATGGTCCCACATGGAATGTACACCAAACTCTCCTCGATGAACGCCCTATTGCGGACTG
This sequence comes from Stegastes partitus, assembly GCF_000690725.1. NCBI lineage: Eukaryota > Metazoa > Chordata > Actinopteri > Pomacentridae > Stegastes > Stegastes partitus. The sequence goes on from NW_007577976.1 coordinate 444,809, forward strand.
AAGCCCTCAGCCTGCCCTCTGACCTTTGAGTCCCCTTTAAAGTGCAGTTCTTTTCTACTACATCATACCTTTCAGTAAGATGACAAACTTCTTTCAACTGAATATGCACTTTAGGTGTACAGGACTTACATTTTGAAGAGACAGAGTTTGTGTGTAATATGTTGCCCTTAACAAAGGATTGCAGTGACTGCACAAAAGAAAACAGAAACACAGTGAATACTGTCTAACAATCTAAAGAAGACTGCTCAGTTAGCTTAACATGCACCACTATATGTTTTGGTCATGAATAAGGTTGAGTTGCAGAATCACTCACTGTTTATTTGACAAAAAACAAGCAAACAAAAAAACAGTTGGCACAGTGGTGCAGTCTGTCACTGCTTACTGCTAGAAGATTTTCAGATTTTACATATTTGTGAAAACATTAAGGGTGACGTGCATTAGGATACAATTAAACAGTATAGAGGCACGTTAGTTTTACGCAGAGAATTTAAATTAGACTGCGTTAAAGTCACGGAGTCCTTACCCCTTCTATTCACACACTGTGACTGATGCAGGGACAGATGTCTCCACTTTCAGTCCTCTCTCGTGTGTGCGCGCAGCTCCGCTCCGCTCCGCTGTGTGTTTTCAGGGCGGAGCGCACCTTGTTCGGCTCAGTCGGTCCCCGCTCTGCTCCGCGCGTACTGCGGACCTTCACCGGACACCGGAGAGATACCTGACGACATTCCTACCGGCAAGCCACTAGACAGCTGGTCAGTTCATGGATAGTTGCCAGCTGTGGACACTGAACAGGGAAATAGTTTCTTCTTCTCCAAGACTTTGATTGTCACTGGACGAATCGCTACTTTTACGCGTGAACTTTTAGAACCGTACAAATGTTTTTTCACCGTATCTTCATGTGTGGGAGCTTCAGGCTAAAGTGGATGGACACGTTACTTCACTTGGGTCTGTTCCTGCAGCTGGCGGTTCGGGAAGCGGTGAGTCCGCTGGAAGCACTCAGCAGAATGAAGCTTTGGTATTTCTAGTGTGGTTATTTTGTAAGGCTGATATTTATTGTGGATACATAGCTTTTAGCAGCTCTGCGTGTGTACAGAACAACCCAGTGTACCTTTCACTGTATTTCCATAATTTTCTAGTTTTATAGAAGATAAATTACCACGCTCATGTCCCAACAAAGTGCTCTTCATGATTGGAGCTAAATTGACCAGCTTCATTTTGATCTGAGAGATTAGTTAAAGGATCCTATACCAGATGTTTACTATTTTATAAAAAATAAGCAACACAATTATAACAATGACAACTTTGAACTTGTAATTGATTTTTTTTTCTCCCCAATTTAAAAAAAAAAATTACTTCTAATTGTATGAGGATAGTTTTTAATTGTGTTAATGTGCTGCTATATTTTGTTTTAAAGTTGAATTCCATCTTTTTATCCATCTGTTTGGAAAGTGATAAAGTAAAGAGGACATTCTCATAGACTAAATATCAAAAGCAGTTTTTAACACTTTGTTTAAAAATGAGGTCCTTTAAATGGTTGTGATGCCCAGCTACTACAACATTCTGATGGATAACTAAAGTCTCCTGAATATCACAAATAACGGAGTGCGCATTTATGATTTAGTTAAAGTTGGAAATATGTCACAAAGACAAAAAGTATGGCTGTGAAATGTTTTATCCAGATATTGACCTGCTGCCATTATGTTTCTCATGTTAGTCTGAACTGAGTGAGGATAATACAATAATGCACTGATGGATCAATGTGTCCCCAGCCATGTCAGATCCTCAGAGATTTTCTGGTCACAGCTCCTTTTCTAACCTCAATAGGAGCTGCAGTTTGGATGTTCAACCTTTTGCCATGTCTACTAAACTTGCTTTTTGCCTTCTTTTAGTGTCATCCTTAATAAGAAAACTACGCTGAAATATATCCCAGCTCTCATCATAAGCAAACAATTGTAAAATGATACACATGTACCTCAAATAAATATGAAATAAACAATAGGAAAACGTCCAGTGGTGTCCCTGATGATCCATTAGCACTGGACACGCTTTGGCATCAGCAAAGAGACAGCATAAATAAATTCTCACTTTTTTTGTGTGTTTTTGTATGTGCATACGTCAATTTAAAATTCAAAACTTGCAGACAGCTGAGGATAAAAAAAATATTCCAGTTTATCCTTATTTGAACTTTAAAGCCATCCTGCAGGGATTCCTTCTGCATCAGCTAACTATGAGATCTGAGGACATAATGGAGGTTTTAGGTTTGTGATGCCGTTTGTCATGCTGAAGGCTGTTAATGATCTTGTGCACTCCCTTCCTTTATTAGCTGTTTCCCTCAGAGACTCACTTCTGATCGTTATTCAGACTGAAGGTCATTTTATCCTCACTTTCATTTCACTATAGATCTTTTTCTAGTAATGACAACACTGTGAAGATAAATGTCCGGTGCCACTTTGTGATGTCCTGGATCACTGTGATTGCCTCAAAAGTGAATGCATTGAGAGTGACTTTAGTGTGGACACAGTTACTGCTAATTTCTGTCTTTGTCTTGCTTTCATTTGACATTCTTTATTTACAAAAGTGGCTTGCTGGATTTCTCTTACAAACTCATTACTTTATATCATCTTCATATGGCAAATTCTTTTATTTGAAGTAGATCGCAATACCTGATGAAATTTTAATATCAGATTCAGATTTATTTATTTGTCGTATGCAGGTTAACACACAGTGCAATGAAATGTTTTGGACAAGAAGAATCAATCAACACACTATTCAGCACTTGAAAAACTAAAAACACTACAGAAACAAGCTAATTATGTACAGATAATGTAAAATATTTGCAATGAATTTTTGTATACACATGTGCAGGGTCCAGAGCTAAAAATAAGAATATAGACACTTATGCACATTATGCAATCACAAATGCAATATTGATGGGACATTAAAAGAATATACACAGTGTTTAGGGGAGATACAATAAAATTCTTTCAAAACTATATCTTGAAATCTAATCTAAATTATAGCTGCAAACAGCATTGAACGGATCCTCACACTTTCACGCGTGTCAGACATGGCACGCATCGAGGTGTGGTGCATGTCGAGGTTGTGGCAGAAATGTACTCTGGGACCATCACTTAACCATAACCCTAACCACATTTGAGGTTAATATGGTCAACCGGCTAATAATGGCAAATACAAGTATAAAAAATGTCTTTTCCCGTTGCCAGCAGGTGGCACTATGGCTATAAATAGATAATGGCATGAGGATGTCATCAGGGCAGGACTCTGATCCAACATGTAAAGTCTGAGGCAGCATGTAGAGGGCAGGGAGACAGCACTTGCTCTTTAATGGCGAAGCATCAAAGCTCAGAGGGCGGCCACAGACATGTCGTGTCAACGTCTTAAGGCTCACATCACCGCGTTTGAGGTTAATACGGTCAACTGGCTCATAATATCACATACAACCGGCTAGTAATGGCAAATACAAGTGTAAAACATGTTCTTTCCTGTTGCCAGAAAGTGGCGCTATGACTGTGAATAGCTATTGGCATATGGGTTTCATCAGGGCAGGACTGTGATCAAGTATATAAAGTTTGAGGCAGATTGGAGAATGTACAGGGGTGTTAGACACTTTGATGGCAAATGATCACAATTCAGAGGGCTGATAATTTTTCATCATTCGGGCCTTTTGTATGTACAGGCTAAATTTTAGGTGTCTTGGAGTTATCCTCTATGAGGAGTTCACCCTAGAAAATGAAGAAAAATAAACAACAAGCTCACAAACAAATCAAAATGGTCGACTTCCTGTTGGGTTTCGGATATGGCAAAGGACTTGGACACGTCAATGCCAAAATAGCTCCACAGCGCCCCCTAAAAAATTTCAAGGGAGTCCCATTGGGGCAAATTTTCACCTGGAGCTACAAAAGTCAGTAGGCATATGTACCGGCTCGGGACGCACAAAAAACTCGCCAGAGCTTTTCTGTAAACTCAACAGGAAATCCGCCATCTTGAAAGAACTGCGAGCATTACAGCTGAAATTGACTCATTTTCACTAATTTGCAGGCATTTTCTAAATCTATCTTCTCCTAGGGGGAATGTCGTACACACCTGAAATTTTGCCAACACAAACTACAGGACATTGTGATTAAAAGCTATTAAAACTCTCCGCAAAAGTCTTAGGGCGTGGAAATGGTGGCCCACAGAATTTCGCTGAAGGATGTGTAACTGACCTGTACGTGCGCCCATCTGCCTAAAACTTGGCACGCATGCTTCGAGTCCCAGCCAGAACCACGGCCGGACACGCACCCTGACTCGGCCCTCCATTTAACAGGAAGTGGCATATAACGAGGCCGCACGTGCTTCGATCTGACTGAAACTTAATACGCTGGATCAGGATCCCGCCCGGTTTGCATCACCCCCTGACGTGTGCGACAGCTGACAGTCGTACCGGACCTGACCATCTCTGCTTGCAGCTTTAATTTAGATTCGATTTTAAGATATATTTCTGCTTGAAAAACATTCCAGAAATCCAGTCAGCAACAGTTCTTCAACTATAAACAGTCAGTAAACATTAACGTTTTTCAGTCTATTCTAATTATTTTAGACAACTACTCAAATTTGAAAATATGCATTTTAACAGCAGATATGGCCCGGTCCTGGAACAGAGGCATCCAGGGTGGAGAGGGTTAAAGCTGCATTAACAGACCTTTAATACCACTTGAGGGCAGCAGAACAAGCTGTAGAAAGGACACTGACAAAATGTCAATTCACAAAGTTGGGTCAACAAATGTGTTGGCAAATGGTTCCCTATTTACAGATCCAGCAGACAAAGGGCAACATGAGCGTTTAGCTGAAGATGTGTGTTGGTGGAATGAGTCTAATCATTCTCTTTGTTTTGGTATCCAGCGGCTGAAAAACAGTTGTTGATTGCGTCTGAGGTGGGGCTTGTTGAGAGCGCTGAGAATTAATGAAACAATAAAAATGTGGAAAAATAAACAAAACGGAATTTTTGACTCAAAAGTAAAGAGTGGGGTTTTCGTTCTCAGTGGTTTTGGTGCTATGAGCAATGCGTTTTGTATTACATTGTCACTTTGATACATTATTCAGTAGTCAACTTTAAAAGTACACTGTGAAGTTGTTGGCCCTTCATAGCTGTATACAGTTGTATTTAAAAAGTGGGTCTCCATTATCCTTGCATGTGCGGACAGTGAGTCATAAACATTTCTGCTAATGGCTTCTCACTGATCCTGTGAGCTATAAGTGGTGGTAAAGTGACGAGAAATGCAGCAATACCAACAAAGGCAGGGAAAAAGAAGACTTCTGGCTGAAAGACATAGATGTAAACAATGCAAATTCAAATCCTGGAAATCAGCCTCGCAAATATTTTATGAGAAAGGAAATTAGTTTGACACATTTTCTAGAACCCAGATAAGTTTTGGTAAGTAAATATATGTATGTGCGATTGTCTCTGATCCTGTTTGTGATATTTATTGACAGGATCTCAAGGTATGCAGTTGTATATATTCATGCCAGGGTTTCTTTTCTGATTTCCAGCAGAGGGCTCTTTCTAGAGATTTTTGAGACATCCATTGACCCACTAACCCCTCTCACCAGCCTGAGGCAAGTCGTGCCTCTGCCTTTTAAACAAGCCATAAAGCCTTAAAATCACTTCTAAAGGCCACAGGTAACCAGTGCATAGAGGCCAAAATGAAGAAATGTGCTCTGACATTTTTTTTCTACATCCTGTGAGTGCCCTTCAGTTGGCTGTTATTTGTACAAACCAACAGCATCATTTGATTTTTTTAGGCAAATATTGAGTGACAATCATTTGGTTACTGCAAACTAAGGCAGGAAGGATTGAGAGGAGAGTGAAGAGAAAAAGATACCAGGATCAAATAATGTATCATTATATCCTTAGACTTGATATACACATATTTAATATATATATATATATATATTAGAGAGGTCAATATGAACATGGACCACAAAATGATGTATAGAAAATGTCTCTGGCCAAGATGACCGAATGGAAGACGGTCATCATAT
>NW_007577976.1:452045-460896 GCF_000690725.1 Stegastes partitus
TGGCTAGTTAGTGGCCACCTTGACCTCTCATCACCTCACCTTCGCGCCCATACTGGGAAGAGAAGTTGCCCTTACGAGACACAAAAACACCCACAACCCTGTATCCCCCACCACCTTAACCTGGTAATGCACTCCCTGGAACAGGGCTGACAGATTTGACATTGGAGTACAAAGACAAAGGCTCTCTCTTTATCCATCCATCCATCCATCCATCCGTCCATCCATCCGTCCATTATCTATACACCGCTTAATCCTCATTAGGGTTGCGGAGGAGGGGGCTTGAGTCTATCCCAGCTGACTTAGGGTGAAGGCAGGGGACACCCTGGACAGGTCGCCAGTCTGTCGCAGGGCTACACTTAGAGACAGACAACCAAGCACACTCACATTCACACCTACGGACGAGTTTAAATCACCAATTAACCTCAACATGTTTTTGGACTCTGTGGGAGGAAGCCAGAGAACCTGGAGAGAACCCACGCTGCACGGGGAGAACATGGAGACTCCATGCAGAAAGTGTAAGTGTCCTAACCAGGACGCAAATCTTCAAGCTGCGAGGAAACGGTGCTAACCACCGCATCATCGTGCAGCCCACTCTCTCTCTAGTGATACCTTAGTCAGGTAAGCCACTCTGAGCCTTAATTTCAGCAGGGTGTGTCTGTCTGTCTGTCTGCTTTGCCCTTATTTTTGTTTTCATAGTTGTGTTGACTGTAAACTTTTTTACCTAAGGCTAAAGGTGTATTTTTTTTTCTCTGGGTCCTGAGTTAAAATAAGCCACCTAGGTAATTATAAATGTTGACTAAAGTTAAACATTTTATTGTGGTAAATTTATCAGCCATATTGCCCAGCCCTATTGTGCATCATTTACATACGAGGTGTGTCAGAAAAGTTCCAGGACTGGTGTCACAAAAGATATATTTCAAACCCAAACTACAAACTATGAGTTTTTCCCTTCAGATGATCAACTGGCACATCTACAGTACAAAGAGATCCTGTGGCGTTTGCTTCGTGCACGAGAAGAGGCGAGAGTTGTGGCAGGACAAGTCGTGGCTGCTTCACCATGACAACATGCCTGCTCACAATGCCCTGAGCATCCAATAGTTCCTGGTTGAGAAGAACATCGCCGTGCTGGAGCAACCTCCCTACTCACCCCACCTGGCTCTGTTGGATTTTTTCCCTTTTACTCAAGCTCAGAAGGATCATCAAGGGGACCCGTTTTGAAGATGTGGACGACATCAAGATGGTTGTGACGACGGAGCTGCGGAGGATCCCAGAAGAATCCTTCCAGGAGTGCATGGCAGTGTGGCAGAGAAGGCTGGGGAAGTGCATTAGACTCTAGGGGATTACTTGGAAGGGGAAAACTTGTAGTTTGTTGATTGGATTTGAAATATATCTTTTGTGACACCAGTCCTGAAACTTTTCTGACACACCTTGTAAAAATAAAAACTAATACTGTGAAAGACTTGGCCCAGAGGTGGGATCTAGTTTCAAAACATCAAAGGGCCACTGTTAGACACACACAGACACGTATGCGCGCGCGCGCACACACACACACACACGCACAATGGGATTTTCTTATCACTGGAAATTCGGAAAACATTTGTCAATATTTGTCTCTGCTCCTCCTCATATGAGTTTGTCCAGATTCTGTGCACATCACTACACTATAAAATGGCATGTGGTGTGACTTCATAAGACATCATGTTGTGCTACTATCTTGTTTGTATAATGGAGGTTTGTTCCATAAACCTTCGGGGCAGATATCACTGTATTGTCTTGTTTTATGGGGAGGCTGTGCTGTCAGATAGGGTTTTTCAGCTATGTAGTCTCATTTATTGCTTCTGTAGATATAAACTATCAATAATGTAGGAGTTTACAGACCACCCAGTTGAAATAAATCATGAAACTATTTAACCTTTTCATAGCAAATTATCTTCCCTCACGTAAAGGGCAGAAATGTATCTGATAATACTTAAAATAGAAAATGAGCGTATCAAAGATGATAGAGAGCTGTTAGAAATTAAGGAGTATATTTGACAGGACTATAGCCTCCATTGTCATTCATTTTGCCCTTGCAGTCTCATCCCAGCACATTGGTCTGTGTTATGTAGGGAACTGATGGGATTATTTATCAGAGAGCCTGGATTTACATTATATGGCAGCAAATAACATGTTCATCATCATCTCTAAAGGAGGTTGCAGGATAATTACCAACTTTGCAAACACAGCTAAACCAAATTGTACTGCACTAAATTATCATTGGTATTGAAATGTTTCTCTTCTTCTCCTTACTTACTTTTTGTTTTTACAGTTTGGTTTAGCCCTGCTATTTTCTTTAAAATAAAAACAAAAAAAACAAAACAAACAAAAAAAACATTGTTTATCAGAAATGGAAACTATAAAAACAGTAGAAATCATCAGATTTCTAACTTTTCAAGTCTGTCAATGTGAAGCATGAGTCACTCAGGAAAAATAGCTAATCCCTTAAAATTGTGATATGTCACTGTATTCTACATGTTTCATTTCTAATTTCACAAAACAAACTATTCTACCAGATTCTATAAAGTGAGACTTTTAATTGCAGTAAAAAGTTAGCCTACAGTGAGAAAACATGTGATAAAACAGACAAAAACTGCTAGGTGTCAGAAGGCTAGTCTTGTATAATTGTATCTCTTCAGGTCTCCAAAATGTACTTAAATAAAACAGTGTTAAAAGGTCAATGACTGCACTACTCACTGCTTTAATGCTTCCAATAAGCCTAGACATATCATATCATGGGCACATTTTATTTTTACTTATTTATTTTTTTACCAAAGTAGCACAATCATTCACAAATAACTGTAATTTGCAAATTGCAGATGCATTAGCAGTCTTATAGCAATTTTGCATTCCTAAGTTGTGAGGATGGCATGCTGTAGAGTTGAAGTAGGGTCTTGGATACCTTATTTTAGTAAGAATGCTTCTTAAGGCACCGTGTAAGTTTTAACTACAACATGAAGAGATGGTATGGGTCATCCACCCACCCAGCAAGGTGGTAGCTCATACCTCTTTCATATCCCACTATTTCAAAAATATCTACAAAAAAACTCTTTATTAGCAAAGGTTAAACACATAAGTCCATGCTGTGGGGATGCTAAGTATTTTGACAAAGCTGCCAGCTCTGCCCACTTAATTTGCATTTTGAGATGTGAGCACAGTGCGAGCAGAATTACAACACCATACAAAGCCCATGATAAAATGTTGTTATTCAAATAACGTGTCCAGATACAGACTGAATGTTCGTAGCAGACCGAACAACCTATGACAAGGGGTCCAAAGGTTGGGAAACACTGGTGTGAAGTTCATTCTGTGGGTGCCTGTGGGAGGCATTTAAATAAGAACTACAGTCTGATTAAGAAAAAGAAATAAAAAGGATGTTTATATACTTCTACACTGCCTATAAAAAGCATTTACCCCCCTTGAAAGTTTTGGGTTTTTTTTAACCTTATATTTCTTTTCAATGTTGAATCATGGTCAATTTAATTTACAGAAAAATACTCTTTCGTGTCAGAAGGAAAACAGATTTTTACAAAGTATTGTCAATTAAAGAACATAATTAAAAATATAAAATGTATGATAAGAGATTGCATATGTTCACCCCTTTAAAGTGACTCAACTAAGTAAATGCAGGTGCAGCCAGCTGGTGCTGGATGTCATACAATTAGTGAAATAGAGATCCTCTTAGTGCAGTAAATGTGTCTGGAGTCACTGTAGTATAAATACACCTGAATCTGGGAGGTCTAGTCACTGTTGAATCAGTTCTCCTGGCTACAAAGAAACCATGAAGACAAAAGGACACTCCAAGCAACTGTTTTAATTGTTGTAAAGGCATAAGTCAGGAGATTGATGCAAGAAATTTTAAAAAATCACTGAATATCTCTTGGAGTAGAGCTAAATCCATCATTAAGAAATGGAAAGAAAATGGTACATGTATAAACAGTGCTTAGAGCAGGCCGTCCTCAAAAATCTAGTGAGGGTGCATGAAAGAGATTAGTGAGGATGGTCACCAAGACAACTATGAGTGACAAGCTTCAATTTACAGTTTAGCTTAGCAGAGGCTTTTATCCAAAGCAATGTACATTTTTGAGAGTAGATCACATTTATACACCAATGGTGAGAGAGCTGCCATGCAAGGTGCCTGCCTGCCCCTGGAAGCACCTTTTGGGTTCAGTGTCTTGCCCAAGGACATACCCAAGGAGGGGCAGGGGATCGAACCGCCAACCTTGTGATTAGTGGCGATGAACAGGGATTATAAAGGAAGAAGACACAGAATTTCAACAAGTTCCAGTGTGGAAAACTGTTCATAGTTGGTCAGGTAACAGTGCTAAATAACTGTGTCATAGCATGAGTTTTCCAATACAAATCATCTGGATGAAAAGTATCTTGTAAAATACAAACTATACACATCTATGTCTATCACATAACTGTTCAATGTTAACGGCTCTGTGGCAGTGTGTCCATATATCTGTTATAAACATTTGAGTGATATACTCTTGCATCCTCTTGTTAAATTTAAGACTTTGTGCTGTGATACATCATTGCCAAGTTAATACTGCAACATGTTTATTTTTTAATGTCCATTATTAAAATAAAACTATTATTGTGACAATGCAGTTTTTACAAAAAAAAACAACAAAAAAAACCCAGTATATGTTCTCAACCCGCTCCACCACCTGAGCCACAGCTGCTGAGATGAGAGACACTGTGCATTCACTGTTGCCCAGGTTTTTCACCTGTCAAAGCTTTATGGTAGTGGCAAAGAGAAAGCCACTGCTGAGAAAATCTCATATTGAATCTCGACTAAAGTTTATGTTGTGAATGTTCTGAAGTGGCCAATTACATCCTGGGTTTCAATCCATCTGAGAATTTGTGGCTGGACCTGACAGAGTAGAGCAGTTTTACAAAGATGAATGGGGTGAAATAATTTCTAATCTTTTCTTCCTGTAAAAAAAAACAAAAAAAACGGCAAAACAAAACAATTTCTATAGTTCATAATTCAGTGTTAAAAAGCAATAAAAGGGGAAAAATCCCAAGGGCGGTGAATATGCTGTCTGTGTGCTTGGAAAGAAACGTCATGCTACCCAGATTCTATAGTTTTAAAGTCAGCATAACTTGATTATAAACAAACATACATGCAAAACATACATCAAAAGTTTGAATGCTTTGAAATGTTAATGATGAGGCATACAATAATTTAGATGTTTTCGAAGCCTGAAGCACACAAAAAACTGGTTCAATGAAGGAAAACACATGCAGGGTAAAACGTCCTGCAACAGACCAGAAGGTGTTTCTGTCAAATAGCAGTGAGCGTCTTCTCCCCTGTTAAATCCTGCATACTGCAGCACTGTGAGAGCGCAGGGTCAAAGATCACATTCTCCTGCAGTGTCTCCATCTGTTCTACAGGCAGGTGTTCTAGCTGAAAGGCTTCACACAAATTGAATCAAATGCATCCACTAGAGAAATCAATTAAACACCTTAAAAATAATTAGGAGTTATTTCTAACTTGACAGCAAAGTAGATCATTTTCACGACATAATTGGATAAATGCAATTCATGCTGGAGATGCTGTTCGAATCTTATATTTACTTGCTTACTTGCTTCCTTCCTCATCTCAGATTATATTAGATCAGCAGGTTTCTGGCCTCTGTCTGTTCACATTCATCAAAAGGCAAGAGAGAAAGTGAACGACATCTAGAGGAAGTTGTCATTAGTCCACGTTTTAGCTGTCAGGGGTTCTGATTACTGTACAACAGCATCTTCTGGGTATAAGAGCCTGAGAGCAACCAGGCAAAGATGAGCATTAAGCAAGGTTCAGTTTGAAACTGCATGTAGCAGAAAAAAAATAACAAACCTATGGATGTATAGATTGATATCTGACTGATCAATACTTTGAGTTGTAGCTAAGTTCTAAAATCTCTCTAAAGAAAATCTGCCAAAATCCAGAGCATAGAGCTAAAAATATGCAACGGACTTGGTATCACTTAAATATCAAATGAGTCTAAACTGTATCATTTCACAGTAACTGCACTGCATGTAAGTTGCACAGTAGGCATTTGTTCCTGTTTCAAACTATATAACTAACAGTATAGATAGACTACATTAAGAACAGAAGCTCCACAGTAGGAAATCAATTCAACAAAAGCAAATATACCTTTCATTAATAATATTCAGTTCTTTTATATTATTGACACTTCATACGTGCACCTTTATTTTTTGATGAACGACTCACTCCTCTTTGGTAAGGAGCACAAATTTCAGGCGAAACTTTCTCTCATTCTTCAGACATTTTTGATTTCAGTTGCTCTTTGTTGGAAGCCTCAAGTGTTTTCTCTTTGAAATACTAAAAAGATGTTTGGTTAGATTCAAGTCAGGTGACATACTTGGCCATGTCCTAGGTTTCAGCTTGTTTGTCTTTAGAAATTCTTGTGTGATTTCTAATGTACTTTGGATTATTATGCTGTAATATTCCTGTTCTGTCAAACTTCTGTAGTCTTGGAGTCATCTTGTCAGCCAGCATTTTGGTATATACATAGGCATTCATGGTGTCATCTATAAACGTCATCTCCCCAACACCGTTTGGACTTATGCAGCACAGTGTCCTCACACTCTTTCCTCTGTGCTTCACTGGCAGGATATTCACTGTGGTAGTCTTGAGCAGTTTCACACCAAACATGCTGGACCCTATCTGAGCCAAACAATTTATCAAATATATCTCAGCCTCATCTAAACAAATAATATGCTCCCAATATTAATCAGACTTTTAAAAAAAAATGTTATTTAGCAAAGTTTCATACTGCGGTACCCAAGTGCAAACAAGGGTCTTTTTTTTGTACATCATCCATGGAGGTTCATGTTGAACATTTTTTTCCACACTGTCTGAACTTTCACACACTTGCCCAGCTGTTTTTCAGAGCTAGGTTATGTAAGGTGTGGTGTTGTTGTAGGAGGATGGCCACTTGGGCTCTGATTGGTGATACTGTGGTTCATTCTCTACCTCCTGATTACTGCTGCAACTGTGTTTCAACAGATTATTAGTTGGCTCTTTCAGAATTCTGATCCAGTATTGTGGTGTAGACAGCAGTACCAAAATTATACTGGTAAACTACCTTTTAAACCTTGTCACTGTGCTGTTGATGTGTATTTATGTGTGAATGGACTGCAATAAAGATTTCTCTCTTTTCTCTACAGACAGAAGCCATCCACCCAGACTGCGCACTGGTGGTTCAGCACATGAAGGCTCAGGAAGAATGCAACCATATCCTAAAGCAAGAGGAGAACAACCACTCTGCCAAGACAGGTGGATATGTGTTTCTGTCATGCTGTGGCAACAAAGATTTGTGCAGATGCTGTTGTCAGGGTGGGAGCATTTCCATTTCATGACAAGCTTCAGCTCTCCAGGTTAAACACTGATTATGGTGGTACAGCAAGACTTGGTTTTAGGGTTAAATGCATGGCTGTTTTTTCAAACACTCCCACATACCTCAAGTGGTACCTAAACACTTAAGTAGGGAGGCTGTGGCTCAGGTGGTAGAGCGGTTTGTCCTCCAATCACAAGGTTGGCAGTTCGATCCCCAGCCCCTCCACAGTCGAAGTGTCCTTGGGCAAGACACTGAGCCCAAAGTTGCTCCCAATGGCAGGCAGCACCTTGCATGGCAGCCCTGTCACCATTGGTGTATGAATGTGTGTGTAAATGGGTGAATGAGAAACACATTGTAAAGCACTTTGGCAAAAAAATATTTGTCATTTATTAATATTTCAAGGATATTCATAATATTTTATAGGTCAGGGTGAGAAGACAGAGAAAATACGAGAACATATGAGAGAGGTCCAGGGATCAACCGCACACTTTTCACAGAGTTACTAGGACATAAGTATGATCGGAAAACACAACACTCTAGTCTAGCATTAATGAAAGCATGCATCAGTTTGACAGCATTGCACAGGTACAAGAATGAGGTTACGTGTGTACCTTTGGCAGTCCTGTAGACTGAATTAAAACAAACCCCGATAGCTTGACAGGTGCACTTTGTGTTCAAATTCAAATCCTTTCTTCTTGTTTCAATCGTTAACTAAAGATTTATTGCAGCATCTGTAGCACATATCAAAAAAAACCTCACAACTTGACCTTTCTAACAATGTCAGTGGCTTGTCTGTACTGAAGTGTCATTGATTAAAATAATTTTGAAATGACATCAAATTTAATCATAGGTGCAACCAGCGTACATCCATCTTCACAGCCATTCTTGCTTAAATTACTCATGAACTCTGTGAGAAAGGTGACACATCCAGAGATATGGATGAAAACAGTGAAGTGAAAGAACAGGATCCACTGGAGCAAATGCTGGAAATGTTTTTATTGTCTTCTTATTTTTTTGATATTAAAATGTAACTCAGATTCACGTATTTTGTGATAAACAAGTGCATGTGAGCAAAGTGTCATTTGTTTATCAGTACAACTAGTTTATTGTGTTATATTAACAAGGAAGAGGAAAAGTAAGTTCGAGCTCAACCACTTATACAAGAAAGAAGGACGTTCTTTACCATTTTTTCAGTATTTTTGTAAAACAGTACGTTTGAAAATTAACATAATAATAAGTATATTTGAACACTAAAAATATCATGTCAGTTAAAGAGCTTCTACATACTGGTGTATTAACCATTACAGAAACATAAAAAATGATTTTGGTAATTACCAATGCTGGTTATTTAGGGCAGCTGTGGCATAAATCTTACATTGGTTGGTGGTCTCTCTCTCTCTCTCTCTCTCTCTCTCTCTCTCTCTCTCTCTCTCTCTCTCTGTCTCTCTCTCTCTCTC
>NW_007577976.1:460906-465283 GCF_000690725.1 Stegastes partitus
TATATATATATTGACTATGTACAGTCAATTTATATTTTCTCTTAAGTTAATTATACACAGAAGGGTAACCCTTTTCCTTCATTCTTATATTTCAGATGGTTTTAGAAGGAATTCAGTTCAATTCAATTTTATTTGTGTAGCGCATATTTACAACAACAAGTCATCTCATAGCGCTTAACAAAGGCAGAAACACCCAACAATCCAAAACATCTGGATTCCCTATCAGCTTCAGCAGTCCGCAAGCAGTCCGCAACAGTGGGAAGGAACCGAAAACCCCCGCGGGGGAAAAAAACCTCCGACAGAACCAGGCTCAGGGAGGGACGGCCATCTGCCTCGACCGGTTGGGTGGATGTAGGATGAATTATACAATTTAGTGTACACTCAAAAAAGGATTCTTGGTTCTTGATTCTTGTCATTGGTATTATAAGGGTAGATTTAATTGATTTTACCCAATTTAGCATATTTTCAACCTTTATACACCACAAATATATAAAATCAACGTGATTTGTTCTCATTTATAGAGTGAATTCAAATGAAATGCATAAAGTAAACGAGATTGGGTCTCATAAATGTTTGGCCACTAGGTGACAGTATACGTCTCCAGCGTTGTAAAGTGGCTTACAGCTACTAACGAAGAAGAAGCAGCAGCATGGACACAGCAACGCGGGAATTCTCCTCTCTCTTCTCCATTTTCCTGGTTATCGGTAAGCTGCATATCTTTATATAAGTTACATTTTATCGAATATTTGTAGCTCTCATCAATAGGTAGCAGCTGTACATTAAGATATCTGTCAGTTTTCATGTTGGCTTGATCGTAATATGTTTTTTTTGACATACATTATCAACCGCCTTTACCTCGTGTCTCCTGAGTGAGGGCTAATGTACTCAAATAATGTTTTATACAGCTTTAGTTTTTTGCACTTAGGGTGTAACATTAGACAAAAAATCACTGTTCGGTGCGGTTTGGTTTGGTACATTTCGTTCTCAGTTACGGGGAAAATTGTTTTAAAAAAACGCATTAGCATTAGCTATCCCATTCGCTAGCTAAATGGACCGTTTATTCTCCTGCCGGCACTTCTTTGATTAGCCTAGTCTGTGTGGCTAATGCTAATGGTTTTTTAAAATTAGTTTTCCCCTTAACTGAGAACCATACCGAAGTACTGAACCATGATTTTTGTGTACCCTTACACTCGTATTAACTACTGTTTAGAACGAAAGACTATTATTTAATCAACATAAATACATGGAAGTCTTCCTTGTCTTAATTCAAACTGGCGGAAGGACCCTCAATTGTTGAAACGTCTTTTTTATGTGGTCATTGGTTTTACCTGGTCATTGGTGGCTGAACACAGCATTGCCCGTCATGTGCTCCCTGTGTGTATGTATGTGAACGGTTTGTGCGCATGCAAAAGAAGCTGAAAAAATATTTAGCTGATATAAAATTTTAGAGCAGTTTTTATTAGTGACTGTTTTCAGCCACCAATACTTAATGAGGGTGGGGGAAATTAGAAATGTCACAAGTGAGGCAGCTAGCATTTAGAGGCAGCTTGGCGTGGATCTGCTTTGAAACATCTAGTCAGTTATGGTCTGTTGCACAAAACACTATTTAATATCTTAATAAAATTAAATAATTAATTTAATAATTAATTAAATTGTGTAATATTGACTTGATGAATTTGTATTCTTGTTTTCGGTTTAATATATTGGAAGTTTTTCCTAAGCATGTATTTTGTCTTGCAGATAGTGAGTTTCCTTGAATAATATTCTGTGATATTGCCATCCCCATTGTGGAACACTGCACCGGGCAACCTCCATATACTAGTAAGTATCATGTAGTAGCCTTTAATTGTAAGTCATACGTTTTCATATTTTTTTTAATATTAAGTTTAATGGTCACAGATGCCTATTTTGGAACACCTACAATGTATGTTTAATTTGTTAAGATGTATGTATAAAACAGATGGTCAGCTCTTTTTCAAGTTGATGAAGTACGTATAGTGAGGAAAGCCTAGAACATGTTGCTGTTAACTACCAGCACACTTGACATTCCCACAAAGTGGTTTTTCTGCTTCTTAAAGCAAGTTGTTTAAGAGTTTGTTTTGTCTTCTAATTTTATTTTTAAGGTTAATGCAGAGTTCATGCAGATAAATATGATGCCCCTTGAATCTCAGTTCATCTCCCAGCTGGACAAATACACCGACAACCTGATGAAGGTGTTCCGCAAAAAGGGTGGAGTTTCAGGAAACAAGATCCGTCAAATAGTGGCATTCACAAACAAGGTATGTGATCAAGTGCTCTGTCAGTTATCCACACAGCCCAATATTATAATACTCTATTAAATATATTTAAATTTACTAAGTGCTGTCAACGTTTCCCTCCCTGCTGTAGAGTGATGACATTAACCACAAGCGAGACTGCATCTTGAAATGCCTCTTTGTCTGCCTCAATGAAGACAGCAAGGATCTCATCAAGGAATACTCGGTCAGTCAATATGTAAAAGGGATATTTCTGTATTTATGTCTGGTTCTATGAGGTTCTTAGGAATAGTGATGTCATTAACCTCAGCTTTGGAAAAAAGTGGATTGTTTCTTTTGAAGCAAGCTCACAAACTCAAGTATTAAATCTGAAGATGAGATTATGCAAAGGCATAAGAACAAACCAAAGTTTACATTTTTAAATCCTGCAAAAACTGAATGATTAGATGAAAATTGAATGACTACTGTTTTTGTTAAGATGTAAATTCATGACAACAGTGTTTTGGCCCATTTTTTCTAAAACTGTAAATTACATTGTTGTGCTTTTCCTATCTATCGCTCTAGCTATCTAGCTATCTATCTAGTCGTAGTATGTTTGCAGGCATGTTAACTAAAATGACCAAACACTATTCAACTTGGTTTTGTCTGTGTTGGTTTCTTTCAGAGTGTCGATGTAGACAAAATAGAGCTGGAGTTTCCTCAGACAACCATGGGGATCTACGTAATCAGAAAAGAAAACGCAAAGACTGAAGAACAGCCAGAGGATGTTGGAGTGTTGATTGAGAGGATGGAGGTTCTAGCAGGTCTGAGAAGCATCACACATGCATGCGTCATGCTATTTGGACTAATCTATGCTCTCAACATGAGCTATCCACAGGAATGGAAGTGCACATTTGGGGTGTTTCAGAAGATATTTATGAACCAGAGAATGTTGGAGTGTTGATTGAAGGGATGGAGGTTGTAGCAGGTCTGAGAAACATCACACATGCATGCGTCATGCTATTTGGACTAATCTATGTTCTCAACATGAGCTATCCACAGGAATGGAAGTGCACATTTGGGGTGTTTCAGAAGAAAATTATGAACCTGGATGGAAAGAAGCTTTCACCCAAAGCTCAATCATTGAAGATTAAGATGCTGCAGTGAACTTTGTTACACATTGTTGCCACGCCAATGACGAGCTGACTTTGCATAAATGCACTAAAAAAGAAACATTGGACAACATAATGTTATTGTTGCACTCAAATGTGTATCTGGAAACTGACATTTGACATGGTTCTACATTTTTTAAAAATCCAAAACCAAGTTGATTTGTTGTTGGATTTCAATGAAGCACAGTGGGAGGGGAAATCATAATCAGCATTTATTTTCAGAGACTTGTAGCACTTCTCAAGTGCCTCTCTTCAGCAATGGATTTGTTTTTTAAAATGTTTTTGTAAAATGTTGCTGTTGCAGCCTATGTTTAGATGTTCACTGCATAATTGCAGAAAAGGACTTTTCAAAGGGTTGCTCAAGATTTTTCTTATTTTGAAATGTGAAATTTCACAGCAAATTTAGCAGATACCTTGGTTGTATGAGATGTCTTAGTGCTTTACTTTGAAGGGAAATTGTATCAGTCATGGACAGGTTTGTGGAAAAGTAATTTGTTACACGATTCTGTTTTGGTTTAATGTTGCTGTTAACGGTTTTAAGCAGGATGGACAGTTTGCTGAATCGGGCACTGTCAAAAAGTTTCAATTGTAGTCAGACAAGGTAATCTGAAAAAATAGTTTATACATGGATGTTTTAAGAAATAACTAAGTTCATTTCAATACAGTGCAGTACTGACAAGTTAATGTCTGTGGCCAAAATCAGTTTGTATGAAAATTACCTACAGTAATGACTAGTAGTGAGTCAAAAATGGCTTGGGTTGTTGACTGTGTAGTTCTGTCACACAGTATATTCATTGCAAAATGGGAGTCATTTCCTGGTTTGTGTGTAGAAGCAAATTTTTAATGATGTTTGACTTACTTTACAGGTGCATCTCAATAAATTGAGAAGTTAATTAATTTCAGTGATTCAGTTCAAAAAGTGAAAGTGTTTCTTTTAAATGAGATGACTTACAGCTAATGAAAAGCAAAAA
>NW_007577976.1:465943-472026 GCF_000690725.1 Stegastes partitus
TATATATATATATGGAAATGTGTCATGTAACTGAATTACATAAAACTGACAAAACTGGCCAAAATATTTTTGTGAGTGCAGTTAAACAAGTTATTAGAGGTTATTGTCCTTCTGTTCCTCCATTTCAAATGGACCAATGAAATATTCCATTTCGTCGTTGGTGGAGGTAACAGGAGGCATCATGGTGGGGGCAGCAGGATGCAGAGGTGAGGCCAGTAGCTGTAATTCAGGAGCTCCAAATCCAGAGACATCCACAGAGAGAAAAAGCGCAGGAGAACCTCGGGGGTAGTCACAGAGTTAGTCATATGTAATGGTGATATACAACTATATAAATATACACACACACACACACACACACACACACATATATATATATATAAAGAGGAGAGGAGAGAAGCCCAGTGCATCATGGGAATCCCCCGGTAGTCTAAACCTATAGCAGCATCACTAAGGGACAGCTCAGATGACTCCGAGCAGCCCTAACTATGAGCTTTATCAAAAAGGAAAGTTTTTAACCTGATCTTAAAGGTAGAGAGGGTGTCCGAACCTGAACTGGGAGCTGATTCCATAAGACAGGAGCCTGATAACTGAAGGCTCTGCCTCCCATTCTGCTTCTAGAAACTCTGGGAACCACCAGTAGACCAGCAGTCTGAGAACAAAGGGCTCTGTTAGAATGGAAGGTGCTGGAACTGAAGTTGAAGAAAACATCAAAAACCTCCCTCATTTTCTCTGTACTGGAAATGAATTACTTTATGGAGGTACCTGGGTGCAAATACAGTCAGCAGTGAGTCCGCATTTCAATTGTTTAATTATTGTGTTGTTATGCTTGATGCATCGTGAGGTGTCCTTGGGTGTTTTGAAAGGTGCCAACAACAGCAACAACAACAAAATTATCATATTCCTTGCCGTCTGATTGCACCCATCTAATGATAGCAAAATGGCAAAAAATTGCCTAGAAAAAGGAGATAATCAAATTAAAGAGGCGCTTCTTATTGCTGCACCCAAACTATTATTTTTCTTCTTCTGACCACATTTAACTGCCTGGAACTGAACTAAAAAGCTAGAAACGGCAACAAATGCAACATTAGAAAAATACAGATAATCTAAATTTATGTGACTTAAGTGTCAATGCACAGATATAGTATGGATTTGTGTTTGTATTTTATTTTAGTTACATTTTTTTTAAGCACATCAAAAATGATGGTAGGCCACA
Source organism: Stegastes partitus (assembly GCF_000690725.1). Taxonomy (NCBI): domain Eukaryota; kingdom Metazoa; phylum Chordata; class Actinopteri; family Pomacentridae; genus Stegastes; species Stegastes partitus. The sequence goes on from NW_007577976.1 coordinate 467,157, forward strand.
TCACATGCTGTTGTGAAGAAGAGACAGAAGGTTTTGGGGGACGGTTCCTCTAAGATTTCTTTTCAACAGGGCCTTCAGTGCAAATTTTAGAAAAGGAAAAAGAAATACCAATTCTGTCTTTTGTGACTAGAAAGTGAACACGACTGTCCTCTGACACCTTGAATCATCCCTACCCAGGCAGTTTCACAGCACACATAGCTTGAATCACACGAGTCTTGGATTGTCAGCAGGCGATGAGTAAATACTTTGGACTCCTCATATTTATATAGACAAATATCTATATAAAATAGAACTATAGTTGGCTTTGACTGAAGGACTTAGGGGTTACTATGACCTGCATGACCAAGGTATGTTACTACTGATTCTCCCAAGTCTGAATGTTCTGTGGCATCATGTGGCACCTCATATGAACTGTTGGATGGTGTCAGTCAGCCATAATATTTGTCATCCTCCAAACCCCTTCTTATTGAACTGGCATTTATTCATGGCTTAGCCTGCATTCCTTGCTTACAGGTCATGTTATTGTTTTTTTTCTGCTGCAATCCCTAAATTGAGAGCTGAAAAAACACGTTCTTCTTCTGGGTGAAATGCAGATCTGCTGGATGCCTTCCTGCACCTAATGATTGCTGCCCTTTAATCAAAGGCATCGCAAGCTCATTTGCTTCCTGTTATCAAATTGCCATCCTTCACTTGGGAGTGCAGGCGAAACAATCAAAGGAACTAATCAGGTGGGAATTTTTTAATATCTGCAGCTCAGGTAGAAGGTAAGCCAAATGAATTAGAGGAGATTCTTCATTTATCCCTTTAATGCCTCAGAAAAAAAAGAAAAAAGAAACTCCACAGGAACAGCTTGTCCTTCAGGAGGACTGTACTTCAATTTCCATCTGAGATGATGCCTGAAAACATGTCGACTACACCTGGAATTCACACAATTTATTTATCTTTTTTTGAAGTGGTTTGAATTAACAGGGTCATTCTAGCCGGGTAAGCGATGCACTCTCCCCTCCACTCTGAAAAGCTTGTTATGAAAGCTCCACACAGTTGTTTGCTTGCCGGTGGGACTTCATGTGCATGCCACAGCTGGTGCTGCTCAGAATTAATTGCATCATTTGCCACCCTTTCTCTGTGATCATCCAAAGCAAAGACATGACAATTAGCATTTCAACAGGCAGGTATGAGTTGCTACATGACTGGGCAAAACATTGACTAAAATAGAACAAGGCACTGCTTTGCTTTCTCTGCCAGAATTCACCAAACAGGATTATTTTGAGGGAGAAACTGGTCAGTTAAGGTTTTCCACACACACTTTAGATAAATGTCAGCCAATTCCGTCATTACAGAGAGCTCCACTTCTCAACTGATATCCAGTCACCTCATTCAGTTTGCACGCAGGCTCTCCTACCATCCAAAGGTCATTTCAAATGAAAAAAATGTAAACTACCTCACCCACTTCAATTCTCTGCTGTCATTTTAGTCTTTGAACAACTCAGCGTCACCCTTTCACAACATACATTTCATCGTCTCCTCAAGCCCAGTAGAGTCTGTGCAGTGACAGAAGGGGACGACAACAGTGTGTATGCTTTGCAGTAGTGTGCATGTACAAAATACGTTTAAGCTGACCTTCCACACATATATTAGAGCAGCAGTCAGGGGATTCCTCATCCAGAGATTCAACATGTTGCCTATTTTTTCCAAATAATATGTGGTTCTTAGCAAAAAATATACATGAACCAGACAAGATTCAATTGCCAGAGCTGAAGAGAGCAACTCGAGTGGTAGAGATGGAGTAAAGCAACTAGAAGTAAAAAGAAACTTGCTGCTCACAGCATTGATGTCAACTTACCATCTATGTTGCTAGATTGAATGACTTTATAGACCCTGCAAGCAACAACACCTAATGACAAGACATTTTGGACAAGTCCTAGCTACTTTGTATCGAAGAGTTGCCAGTAATGCTTCCCAATCACAAGGTCACTATGATAGTGCATGCACACCTTTTTCTGTGTCTGTTCAGTAAGTGCCACAGGAGCAGCACACTCAGTTCACCACACAGTAGCTGACAGCTGTGAATGAGCTGCCCATGTGCAAATAGTGTTACCAAAGACCCAAAGGGAGGCTGTACACTGTTTTAATGGAGGAAAAAAACTACTTATGTCCTTAAAAAATAATACAAACACATTTTTGCAGTTGGAGGAAATACATAATTTTCCAGCATCTACGTCTAAGAGTGACAGCATATTTATAGTATGAACACAACACTGTTTTCTGTGTAGATTCTCAATTATCTAGGCCATGGCAGTCATAGGAGCTTCAGTAGAAGTACACTGGACTTCTCTTGTAGATTCTTGAAAACCTTTCACCTCTCATCCAAGGGGCTTCTTCAGTTCTCACTGACTAATGGGGACTGACAATGTTTACAGTCCCTCCAGCTCACATGGCTAATGGCCACAGTGGGAATTGTTGTGAAACTAGGTGGTCCTCCAACAATGACAGCAATCAAGGTGGTGGAGCTACCAGTTTACAAACTGTTTTCCATTGACTCCCTGTGAAAGGTTTGACAGATGTAATCTATAGAGTTTTTTTTAGACCATAGCAGACCTCTACATTCCATATGTTGACAAGAAAGCCTAATCACAGTGAAACCCATTCCTAATGAATTATTGAGACTGAAACTCGTAAGGGCTGGAAGTCTCTATTTTTGACCCTGCTTATCTAACACGCACACACACACACACACACACACACACACACACACACACACACACACACATCCTAAGCAGGAAGCAGTGGTCAGCTTTAGCTATTTAGTTGTATGTTTAGAGTAAACACACAAGCAATTGATCATGACTAGATGACATATAGATAAATGATAGCCTAAGAGCTAACAACTGACTTGACTTTCTCTCAAGTGACCATTTTACATGTGAAATAGTCAAATTCAGGGACAGCTGTTGTTTCATTGTATGGATATTTTGTCAAACCACAATATGGTTATGCAACCAGACTTTTAGTGGTGCAGCGCAGCAACTTGGAAGTTATTGTTTAGTTACACATAGTGTTAATGGACTGCATTTTAGTTCAGCTGTCTGTCAACAGAAACAGAAAAAAATTGTGGGCAGTATGTTTCTGGTTCACTTGCTCTCTCTCTCTCTGTGAGGGAAAACTCGTGTTGAATTGAATTTGTATTTATATTCAAGAACCCTTTTCAGTTTTCAACTGGAGAAAAGCTGCACAAATCTACTGGTATTATGATCACACAACAAAATTTGTGATGTGGATATTATTGTACTGAGTAAGCATACAAATCTGCCAAATGTATTTCTCCCCCTAGTATTATAGCTTCATGAAAGGGATTGCTCTTGATAACTTTTCTTGGTAAAGCTTCTTTATTTAAACTTCAATGCACTAAAAGATGTTTGTTGAATAGAATTAACCTTATATTCAAGGTTGATTTAGGTACTCTTTTTCACTGCTAATCCTTTCAGTGTAATTCAGTGTGGTAAAGTGTTGAGAGCCCATTAGATGTGACTAAATAATGCACCAACAGATGGGCAGGATAAAGAGGTTGCAAAGGGAAATACAGCTCATGAAATAGGCGAGTGATTTTACAATTATGATGTTTTTATGGTATTGTTACACAGGCCTGCACAAAATGTAGAGGTTACTAAAGAGATAATTATAGAATTTGCAGTTGTTAGTGTGGTTATTTGGCTGGTCCAGGCAAAATAAAACGGGGATATGGCACCAACACAGCAAACATCGCAGTCATTCTTACAGTTTTTATTCCTTGAGTAGTCAACAACTATCCACTGAAGGAAGAGAGGGCCGATGTCTTGTCTGTTTCGGGTTAATTACCTTCACACCTCCAGTCCTACAGAAAACATCATCAAAGCACAAGCATGGGGAGTTAGTGACAAAAAGGAAATGAGAAAATAATGCAGGATTAAAGTGGTTTAACAGTCGTCTCCTTTTTAAAGGATATTTTTAATTAGACTAAGTGAGCAACAGCCTGCCTTGTGCATGTGTATGTATGTCAGTGCCTATGGCTGCCAGGCTCCGCTGCTGGCATTTCCACAGATCATTACACACAGTGGCTTTGCTGCCCTCTTTGTATTTTTGTGGTCCTGCACAGTTGTCATTTTCAGACCTAATTACACAGGGGAAGTGGAACAGTAAGTAGAAAGAGAAAAGTCACATAGTACATTTTCCTCAAAAGATATATCATTAAATTAATCAAACACTGGATTAATGGATGTGATGCTTTCCTGTTTTTCTCAGTTTGATAGGACTTTAAATTGAACATCTTTGGGGTTTACAGTAAACAAGACAGCTAAAAATGTCACTTTGGACTCCAAAACTTTTAAAGACAATTTCTTTATTGAAGACTGACAGCAAAAATGCAGACAGGAAACACTGGTAGAGAGAGATCTATCCATCTAATATGGGCTGAAAAGGAGCAACAGAGAAGCAGTAAAATATATGGCAAAGACACTGATTAGAAACATGTTTGTGATATGTTGCCAACAAATGTAATCCAGGAGAAATATGTTTTTACAGTTTACATGTACAGGAATGTAATTTTGTGGAGACTGCATTGCAAAATAAATGTATGTTCAACTAGATGCCATCAAAGTTGGCTTTAAAAATTGTAATCGGTGTGCATTTGCAGTGCTTAACAAATTTATTAGACCACCACCCAATGTAAGATTTATGCCACAGCTGTCCTAAATTAACAGCATTGGTAATTACCAAAATCCTTTTGTGTGTTTCTGTAATGGTTAATATCCCAGAATGTAGAAGCTCTTTAACCAAAATGATATTTTTAATGCTAGAATTTAGAATCACCAATTAACCTCAGCATGTTTTTGGA
>NW_007577976.1:472441-513573 GCF_000690725.1 Stegastes partitus
AAACTCCACACAGAAAGATCCCAGGCAAAAACTTGATTCTAATAAAGATCTCCAATAGTCCAGTCTGAGATCTGACCGTTATATGCTGGAAGCCACTGATATAGCCTATAGGCAACGTAACTACTGAGGTACAGGGAGCAGAGCAGTAGCAGCCACAATGAACAATCTTGTGAGCTTGAGCTCAGGACACAGAAACCCTGAATTTCAGATACTTTTCAGTTTCAGATTCTCTCACAATAGAAGTGTAGAAAAAGTCATGTGAAAAGACAGCCAGTGGTGAAGCCGCTCGACTCTAATACGTAGACTTTTCAACTACGACTACCTCTGTACGCATCGACACCTCTTTGTACGCATTGACAACTCTTATTACGTGTCCGAATTTTAATACAAATGAGCAGATTTTTTACAAATTTGAAAACCTGATTACAAACAGACAAATTGTGAGACAACTTTTGCAGATTCCGGTTCGCACTGACAACTTCTTTCACACATTGACAAATCTCACTTCGGATTCACAGGATTTCTATAAACAGACTATTGATTGCCAAAACGTGTGCACGTGCATGGATGAAAAATTCAAAGTGCTCCTCACTTGTGCCAATCAGTTAGAGGTATATGATGCAGAAGTGAAAAGGTCTCTTGTTAAAAAACTTGTTGCAGTTCTCTTTTGCTGTACGAGTGCATGTGATGTAGCAACTGTAGTGAAAAAAACTGAAGCGGGTAACCTGTGGTGGAAGATGTGTTTGCAGCTTCGGCATTGGAGGTATTCTGGCCTAAACTATGGGTATTTTAAAGATTTTCACTCTTGGGTGAGAGGTGCGCTCTTGGCTGATATGATTTGTGTGCTAGGAACTAGTTGTAAGAGAACGAAACGTTGACAATAAATTGTCTTTGAGTAGGATAACATTCACTGGAAATATGAAAATATTTGGTTGAATTCTTAAAATAGTAGGGCTTTATACTTTTGACCAATTTTTTAGGTGATTTTTGGTCATTTTTTTTAAAAAACAAAACAAAACAAACAAACAAACAAACAAAAAAACAAGGGTGACCAACTCCCCCTGGGTTTGACCAAATTTCCTTGAACTTAGACTGAAGTAGTTTTGGATGGACCCTGTCAAACTGGCCAAGTTTCATCGAAATTGGTGAGATGGCTTGTGCCACCCCTGCCCGGTCCTATCGTGGATGCACTCTTTATACTGCTGCCTGCTAGCTGTTCAGTTTGGCAGGAAAAGATTGATGTTCTCATGCATCAAATATGATTTTAGATATTTACGAAAGAACGACAGATTTTGATCAATTTAAGTTCAAGTAGACCATGGAGGAAAGAACAACTTGACCAGTGGCCCCCACATAGTTAGCGTTTGAAATCACGACAGTACACGTACCACTTCACCTCTCAGAGCGACATTGTAATTTTTACTGCAGATAATTTCTTAGGAAATGTTTTCCAAAATGTGGCCATTGTCTTTACCTGCTTCATTTTATTTGGATCAAGTTTTGTTGTCAGTTTAGTGCCAGTATCAGGTGCAGTGGGAGATTGTATAGTCTGGGTTTGTGGAACAAGAGGGAGATTAGATAAGTGTTACAGGAGTAGAGATGTGTGGTCAGTCTAAACAGAACATAAAACAAAACTTCATGTTTCCATAATCTGTCTGATAAACCATACAAGTGACGTCCTTAATGTCTGCCAGAGCACTTTGTCTGTCCCATCTTTCTTGCCTCTGTTTCTTTGTCCACCTCTGCTTCTTCCTAATGGCAATAAAGGGCAGATATGGCGTTATACATCCCGAATCGATGGAGCTTTTTCTTCTGTAATATGTTGCAATATGGCAGCAAGAGCAACGTACATGTGCGCTATTAAACCATTAAAACACTGTAAAGTGAAATGCATGAGGTAAAGTTGTAGCTAGAAGAGGAATAAAGGTCCTACTGAGACTTTGGAGCTGGAGAAGAGGAAAGACAGGAAGGACTGTAAGTTTAGACTGAGGATTGATCAATCTAATTCTCCTTCCCTCATCACACCTGTCCTCAGGAAAGACAAAACTCCTGTCATATCTTGTGCCTGATTTTTTTTTTTTTATAGGTCACATAAATGCCAGCGAGGTGAATTCTTAAATACAGCAGTAATTCATGTGAGACAAAGATGCCTCAAAACTGCACAGCCAGGTTTGACTTTGTTTACCTTCCACACCTCTTGGCAAGAAAGATAATCCAATAAGCCAAATTAGATGGTAGCTGTGCTTCAGGCATTTAACAGACAATGATGTGCATCTCTTGTTGCTCTCTCGTATTTGTGTTGTCACAAAGTCATCTTCGGGATTTGGAGCACCTTTATAGAAAATATGTTTATATTTATTGGAGGCCCAAACTATTTTACAATTCCTCATTGTTTTCCTATATTAGTATAACCTTCAAAATATATGTGTTCAAAAACTCAAATATAATTACAAATCCCTAAATTTGGAAGAGCACCCTAAACCTCTCGGTTACATAACAGTTTTGAGCTATGGAACTTGGGGGTCAGTTTTTGGCATTATTTGTGCTGTGTTGCTGTATTTGTGAGATCAGCAGCTGTAGAGAAATGTTTCTGCAAAATAGTTGTCAGTAAAATGGTAATTACTGTTCTATAAGTATATGCATAGCCCTCCAGCAGGCTTCACTGTTGAAATCCGTGGCCACCCCACACCTAGCCTTCCCTCCCCCCTTCATGTCAGCCTCTCAATCCTGATGACAACTTCTGATGTCTTCCAAATGGTCTAACAAACTACAGAAGTGCTGATAAAATGTAATAAAGGGTACCTTAGAAAGATAAAATGTAAAAAAAAAATCAACAGAGGATTCCAAAGAGAATTCTTTTATTTCAATTTGTTTCATGTTTCCTTTGTTTGCATTGTTGCTATAGGGTCTGTTCAGTTAAAATGTGTGAAGATGTGCTGCAATGACACATTCATGCGCATGTGTACACATAATGATGCTCATTACATGACAGTCTGTCACACGGACCATTGATCCTACCAGGATAATTTTGCTCTGGTGTAGGGATTTACTGAAAGCCTGAAAAAGCATAGCCTTGTACTGAGTACATCTCTGTTTACAAGACAAGGAGTGCAACCATTAATACCTGATGAGAAGCACTAGTCCATTCATCCATTGCATCATCCTGCCAGAATGTCACAAACTTTGCTTCTAATTAGCAAGGAACTTCATTGCTACCTATGGAACCCCTTCCTCACACACTGATTCAAACAAAAGCATTGTATTCATTTATACCACCACTCTGCAATTACTTTTTATTATCTGAGGGGCCTTTAGGGTATTAGCAATAAAACCTAATCATGTAACATCTTCAATCAACAGATGAAAATGAAAATGTCATCTTGTTTTGAGGGTACAAACAACAGCCATGATGCAAAGAAAACACTAAATTAAAGGAGAGTTCAAAGCCACATTTATCCAGTGATATGTTTTCCTCATCACAGCTTTGGCAGGAGAACCTCCAGCAGTAGCCAAAAGCTGTGTTTTATTATGAATGACTGGTGGTGTGTCTCTCCACGCTGCTGTTTTAATTGACATAGGGCCGAGGAGCTTTGATGTACGAGGCGCTGTGGTGGCGGAGAGAGACAGGGTCCTCATTACTGCTCACTCTTATCCCCCGTCCACACCTCATTTGGAGGCAGCAGGGAGAGCTCGTCAGCCATATGAGGGGAACAGTGGAGACAAAGCGTGGGCAGGGAGGACAGCTGAGGACGTCACCTAATCAAACGCCCCTTTACTTTGCCAGACTGAGGGAAACCCCTTGAAAAATGACATCAGAAGACTGACTTTCTGTACTGCCAAAATGATTCGTGAGTTGGTATCTAAGATTAAGTAGTGCTCGAGGTCAAGCAAGTCAGTCGCTAAAGAATTTTAAGTACGCTGCATAAAAAAAGAGGAGGACAAATGTTAATCTTTCTGTCTTAAACATGATTGGCTCAGACAAAATATTCTTATCAAGTCCGTCTGAAATTGTTATTCTTCTAAAACGGGTGAAAATTTGGCTAATTCTGGAAGTTAATCTTGACTAATTTTTTAGATGACAATCATCAGAATATTTTTGATGGTTCCTGTTCAACCTCCTTCCTTCTCTTTTTTGTTTTGAATTACAAACTTTGGTTGAATTTCTGAAACAAATTGCTAGACAAATTGAAACAGGATAGCTTTTGGTCGATATCTGAGATAATTTGGCAAACAGCAACCTCCTGGGGTGAAAAATAAAGCCAACATTAAAGTGCCAAGAACTGCAGTTTCTTCTCCACTTGAGGCTGTCTTCAAACACGAGTCAATCCCCATAAACTCCAGTGTTAAAATGTCCAGCTTTGTAGCAAAAATAAACATGTTTTCAGCCTGATACAAAAATGAATTTGGCCTCTGTAGCTGATTTCGTCTCCTAATCTTTGAGACAAACACACTTTAGATAATTGTTAAGTAACTCCATCCATTCATTATCTATACACCGCTTAATCCTCACTAGGGTTGCGGGGGGGCTGGAGATGATCCCAGCTGACTTAAGGTGAAGGCAGGGGACACCCTGGACAGGTCACCAGTCTATCACAGGGCTACACTTAAGAGACAACCAAGCACACTCACATTCACACCCACGGACAATTTAGAATCACCAATTAACCTCAACATGTTTTTGGACCGTGTGAGAGAAAGCTGGAGAACCCAGAGAGAACCCACACGCATGCAAACTCCAGGCAGAAAGATCCCAGGTGTCCTCACCGGGACGCGGACTGGCCCACTTGACCTTCATTCACATTCCACCTATTTGCTCATTTATGCTTTAGCCAGTATTTAGGAGGAATCCGGCACTGCAAAGATGATGATGTCTGGAGCCACCACAATGAGTTCAGGAAACCTATGGGTTCCTCCAACTTCATATACAGTCAGTGAAAGAAATATTAGGTTAGGTGACAATTTTTCATCAACAAACAAGGAAGAAGAAGAAAAAAACCCTCTACTATCATATTTTCTCATCAAAAAGCAGACTCCCTTTTGATTACTAATTAATTGATTATGTTTTGTTCCATAAAGTGCAAAAAATATTGAAAAAACTGTCATCTCAAAGCTCACGGTGAAGCAGTTTGTGTGAGTAACAATCAAACAGATTGACAATTCAAAACAAATTGAGTAGCTGAAACCACGTTATTTTCTCATTTTTACTTGAGAAATAATATCAATGATCAAAAAAGCAGCTGATTTTCTGTCAGTCCCTAAGTGGTTGATGTACTGATTACTTCAGCTCCACTCAGATTATCTGCCAGTACTTTTAGCAACCAGCCAACATATGAGGGACGAACAGATTCAGTCAGCAGCTTTTTTTTTTTTTTTTTAATATTAATGTTAATATTTAATATTTTATTAATGTTTAAATTGTATTTTAAGGCGTTCTGTAAAGAATTCCACATTTTGATTCCACATACTGAAATATACATTAGCTTTATATCCCAGCTGTATATGCTTGGCTCAATCTGTATGATATGTAATGATGTATATGCAGGCATGTGTCCTGGTTGTAGATGACTGCGGATGTGCTGTATGCATACATACCATGTAAATCTCATGTATTTATTTCAGCCATACTTTTCAAACATTAGCACACATATCACCACAGAACACTCATTATAAAAACATTCACATTTTCATATTGTGCTGTGCTGTTGTGCCCCCAATGTGGGAATCTGTGTCCAAGGAGACTGATAGCTGAAGGCTCTGCTTCTGTTCTAGTTTTTGAAACTCAATGGACACAAATAAACCTGCAGTCTGAGTAAGAAGGGCTCTGTTGAGAAATATGGTCTTTAAAGACACAATAGATTTTATGGTAGGAAAATGATTTTTAAATTCTATTCTAGATTTTACAGGTATCCAATGAAGAGAAGTTAATATGTTAGAAATATGACCTTTCACACTAGTTTCTGTTAAAACTCTGGCCGCAGCATTTTGGATCATCTGTGCACAGATGCTGGCCCATTTATGTGTGAGAGTTTGTAGCTAACTTGTGGCTTAAGAGGTTGTAGCAAACCAACTATTAAGCTGTTCAGCTGCAAATATTCTGTTCCCCTGTTGTGACATGTTTTACTGACTATAGGTAGAATCAACATCACGCTCAGAACCACCACAAACACATTAATATGCCTGGTTCAAGTAAACCCAAATTATCTTATAATGTTAGCTTTTGCTTTCGTGCTACTGTTATAGTGGGTTGTACCAGTTATAGTTTCAAAATGTTCCTCCATTAAGGCAAGAGCCCCAGCAAGAGCCTGGACAGAGGTATGACAGTGTCTTTTCTTTGTCTATTTGTTTTTAATTTTGCCAACAGTTGTTGTCAAGCTGATGATCATAAAACTTGGTGGAGAGGCCAAGTGAACATCCCATTCAATTTTGAGGCAGATTCAAATCACTTTCTTTAAAGGTGTAAGAAAAAAAATTGGCCTTGGTGGCAGATGTGCTCTCCAATTCCTCTTCTAGTATTCTTTTTTTTTTTTTTTTTAATTTTCCAATCACTTCTATTTACTTCAGCTCTTAGTAATTCTTGATTTGACTGCTTTACAATCATAATTTCAGTTTCAACTCCATTCAACTGAGTTCATTTTATTTATATAGTTCCACTTCACAGCATAACTCATCTCAGAGCACTTCACATGGTAAGGCTAGACCTTACAGTACTGTATCAAAGAGTCAACTTTGACAATGAGAATCTCAATTCTTGATTGTGATTTTGGTCTTTGTTGTGTTCCTTGAAGATGCTTTTAAGCTGTGCAGAGACAGAGTTTCTGCAACCTTTATTGCGATCTCATCAGTCCAACTGTGAGTGTGGCTAATGTGTGATAAATGTTGTCTTCCTGTTTCAGGCTGCCCAACACTTTGGGACAACATCCGGTGCTGGTACCGTGCTGAGGTGGGACAGGTGATCAGCATCTCATGTGCCAATGTCTCCCAGCTGTTTGCTAATAACCAAGGTAAATCCCTTTCATCACAGCTTAGTTGTGACATAGGGGCCAGATCTGTGTGAGGGCATAAGAGATATACAATATATCACAAGAGTGAGCACACCCTATGTGAAGCATCACTTAATGTTCAAATGATTCAAATTGTATCACATTTCAATTATGTTATTATTTTTGAGTTGTACAAAGTATTTCCTCTCGTGAACTTTAGTAAGACAATATCAATACAGGTCTCAAGTCAAGTCAAGTTAGAACCTGGGACTACTGAAACTAAACTGACAACATTGGTGGTTTCCAATCAGCTGAATTGCTTAAACATGGTTGTAAATGACTTGTGAACACCAGAATTTGAACCAGAAATACACACTGCAGTGCAGAGGAGGAACTAATGATGCTACCAACAGTTATGGGGCTCTTCTTCTTATCCTCCTCCTTGTGTTTATTCTGTTTCTTTCCTTGATGTTGTTAGTCATGCTGTCTTAAGACCATGTTAACATTTGCTTCTAAAACAGGGCATTGATCCTTGAAATAAGGATGTGATTTTTCATTTTTTCGCAAGCTAATAATCAGGCAATTTTTTTTACTTTAACAGTATAATTAACTTTAGCTCACTACATCCATCTTCCTATTTACAGCCCAGGAAAGTGAGCATGTTATATTTAGAGATCTCTGAGGACCATTGTTATGCTTTCACTGAGTGGTTTCTGGAGACTAAGCGCTCTTCTACGTGCAAAGAGACCATAGAGAGGGGCACTCTTCTGACTGTTTACATGACCCCCACCTTCTCCAGACCCTTGTCTCGTCCAGCTGGCTGGTCAAAAGAAAACAAAATACACTCTCAATCTCTCAAAGAGCTGACAGATTCAGAGGCGGTAGAGATGATGAAAAAAAATGCATTTTGGGGTAACTGGTAAATGAATAATGACAGAAAAATCTGTGTTTTGTCACAAACACATTCAGTTGAAGTTTAGTACTGTTGAAGAAGTGGAGGAAAAAAACATTCTTCATCTCAGAAAGCATAAAGTTCTAACAAAAGGTTAGTTGTATAATGATGCACACAAAAACATAGGGTAAAGGTTGATACATTTCTCTTTAATTTACTGTTAGGTTCAGAATGGGGTCAAGGAGGGATGACGTGAACCACCTGAGGAAAGAAAAAGTGTTTGGTGATCTCCTAAGCTTGCATCTGAAAAAAGAAAGCTGAGGATGACTGCATTACAGAAATCCTATGTATGATAACAAAAACAGAGCTCATCCGACATGGTGGGGGTCCTTCTACAGTCTATGGTCCCCATGAGGCCTGTGGAACTGACCAATCAGAGTTAAATGGACTTGTTGGAAACCCTCCCTAATATCCTGTTTTCAAAGGCAATGGCTGCGGAAGTGTGGACACAAATAGCACTCTAGCAATTTCATGGAAACATAACAGATTGCTTATGTGAAATATTAGACCGACTTAATCTCAATTATTTAACAAAATAAGATCCCAGTGTGTCTCCGACTTTTTACCATCCATTGTTATATCGAGTCATTCATCCATCTATACATGCCATCTGCACCGTATGACTGACAACAGAGACGGTGGGTCTGCAAGACAGCTTTTGGGAAAACTACTGACAACAAGGAAAGGAAAACCAGTGAAATAATCAATATTCCCAAGTGGCTACATTTTATACATTCTACAGCTGTTATTAATCTAGCATTATAAGACCTAGTGGTATGGGTGAAAACATATGTTATTTATTGTTTAAATAAAGTATTACAATATTAAAATATTATACACTCCTAAAGAGGAACGTGGTGAAGTTGTGTGTCCCAAGATTACAGAGTGAATGTGCTGATCCCTGATAGCCCTGGTCTAGTTTAACCCCTACACACTGCTGAATCATCTGTTGTTTAGAACAAATGTAAAATTCGACAGGAGACTTCATTGTCTAAAGTACTTAACTGAAACATTATCCATCCACATGGCACTGCAGTTTCCACTTTGCCACCTGGAATGAACAACAAGGAACACTGGTTCTAAAATCTACTCAGACAAATGTTAAGTTTGCTCAACAGGTTCTCACTCCGTACTCGTCATATATGGAGGCTTGGTCAGGCTCCCTCTGCGTCACATATACCCCTTTTCCACCAAACCGGTTCCAATGCTAATTCGGAGCCAGTGCCTTACTTTGCACCAGTTCTTTGTGTTTCCACCACCTAAGCACCGGCTCCAGGCTCTCAAAACTAGTGCTTAGCAAGCACTGCTTGCTGCACTCTTTGCTGGGCCAGAGCTAAGCACCAAATACGTCAGGGGCTGGGGGCAGGGTGACCGTGACCACCGATACCCCTTTTCTCAAGAACCAGGTGCTAGTTCATTGCTGGTGCTAGTGCCAGTGCTTAGTTGGTTCAATTCTTGCACCACCTGTTTGCTTTTCCATTGGCAAGGAGCCAAGTTAGAGCCACGCCATACCTCACTGCATACACAGCCGTTTACTGAACAATGTTTGCACCACATGGAAATCCACACAGGGCTTCAGACTAATTTTTTTACCGGTGCGACCAACTTTCTAATTTGTTCGCACTTCCCACCTTGTCACAGGAAAAAGATATGACTTGCTGAGCATTTTCTAATCAGGAGACTCTACAATTTACGATGTTCCCCTGAATGCCCCACATAGCAGGCTGTGGTAGCTGCTGTTGGTGGCTGTGGTGTGTTTAGACTGGTGTGTGACATTAATATGTTGTGTGATTGTTTTCCTCATGCGGACTTTTCTATGAGTGGAATAAACGGCGCATGTAGGTGTGCTCTGTTTTTCATGAGAAGATCTCATTTCTAAGCGTAAATACTGCAGTACACGGAAGTTAAAAAAAAAAAAAAAAAAGTACTGTTTTCCACCACTGTGGTGCTACTGGTGGGACACAACTGTAGCAGACATTTTGTGCAGAACTTCCATGTGTCCTGGGACTCATTCCAATACATCTGTGATTGGACCAGGGACATCCTGGCGAAAAACGACACAAATCACCGCTTGTGTCCCTTTCATCTGTCTCATATTCACTCGTCGGCTATCCCCCTCTCATCATTAATTGACTTCCAGGGTGCTCTCATTGAATGTTATAGACCTCCCTGAACATTGGTAACTGACGACATGAGAACGTAGAGGAGGAGCCTGTTCTGGTGTTTTGGAATAACATACAAAAAGTGCTACCATCCTTCCACAGCTGATATATTTGTACATTTTTAACCTTTTCGTTCATTGGACTTCAGCTTGAACATATTTTGTCCTGCTTCTCTGAATCCACCCAGTGATTTTACCATCCAGTTTGGGTCGACAAGCTCTTTCTTTTTATGCATTCATATAAAAAATACCGTTCATAAAGGCATACAAACTCATATTATTCATTTATCAACATAAAGGCATCAGGTCTACTGGATGCTTCGTTTTGTTTTCAGTGTTTATATCAAATCAGTGTCACTGACATCATCGTACGCAACTGCATTCAGTCGTTATCACTCGATTGAATGGACATTATCAGTTATGAGCCCATTTGTATGGGGCAATGGAACCCTACTCTGTCTCCTAGCAGGTCCAGTAGGTCGTTATCATCTATTTACAGCATTGATCAGCAGCACTGACACAGGAAGACTCCCGATCCAGTTCGACAGGAAAACACAAAGTTGTTTTTTTTTTTTTTCCTTGTCTCTGTCAATCTGACTCGTCCTGCAGCAGCTGTACTGAAATGCTGTGACTATAATATTTTAATCAAACCCACATATTAACTTTTTCTCACCACAGATGATTTAGTTAGTAAGTAACTGACAGTTCGGCTGAACAATATGTTTCAAATATGGAGTCAGTATTGGACTTTCAGGCCCTCCCTACTACTGTAAAGCCTGCACCCACTTTATTTAATAAAACATTATACATCCCAAATAAGCTGTCATATTTTCATTTTATCAACATATATCATCTAGAAGTAGTGTAATCACTAGTTCGGCTTTATAAAGTATGTGATTTAAATAACAGAAATATCATTTTATAACCCTATCAAACCTGCTTGTTCTAAAAACTTTAAGAGCTACAATCATGGCACTAATTTGTTTTCAGCTACATAGCACTGCCACAGGGAATTGTAGTTTTTACACAATAGGAGCATTTTGTATCTCATTAAAAGTTGTAAAAATTGAATTAACGGCACACTGGGGGGTTTAAAGGGACGCTGAACACAACTGTGGATGCAGATCTTAATAATTTGATTGTTTAATCAGTGTACTTGACTGATTTCTAGCAGCGAATGAAAGACTGCACAAAGCAGAGAAGAATAAAAAAAAACAGAGCAGCTTGTGAGTGAAAGTTAAGCATATACTTTGCGTGGAGGGATCAGGAGGCGGAGGTTGCTGTTGACGACCTCATAACTCAGTGTTAGTGGGTTCCTGGACCTCTCTGGATTTCCTCCTCCACAGACGCTCTGATTAAGTCCAGCACTGTAGCTGTGGAGTTGATCGAGCCTTTCCAATGGGAGGCTGCATGCAGAGAAAATAATGAATTGAAAAATCAAAGAGTTCACTGTAGGAGCCAAGAGCATGAGGAAGGAGTTGGCACTGCTTGTTAAGCATGGTGGTATGAGCTTTTGCACCCTCCCCAGAGCCTCGGCCTTCAACCCTCATTCAGATCCAACCGCCAATCTGCCGTGGCTCAAGCCTGCAGGCTCCACACACCACGTTATACTGAGGCTAATGTGGATGGATATCGGTTAATCCACCCACAACTCAAACCCCCACACTCTCCTCTCTTGTGCTGAGGAGCCGGACAGGCATTTTCACATCACAAATCTGAAAGCTGTTATTCCACTGTAAACTTTTTATCCTCCCTCTTGTAAACATAGATTCACACGGAATACTTGGTGACCTTGTGTGTGTCATGACTGTCGTAGGACTCAGTGATTGAGCTCCATCATTCTAACTCCAGGCCATAGTGGGAGAACATGGCTGAATTCAGCTAATTTAAATTCCATATTTGCAGCCTTCATCTGGTCAAATTTCATAAACACTTACCAAGGGTTTTTTGAAGAACAACAATAACAACAACAACAAAAAAAAATATCATAATTCATCACTTCTCTTTAAAAGTCAAAAATATTATTTTTATTTATTACGGGTATTATTTTTTAATAAAGCTTGTTTTATGTGAATCCTCAAGTTGAACTCCTGCATGGCAATCATACCAAGTGATAAAAGTAAGTGACCAAAAAATGTACTTTTGGGCTACAGTGATTTATCAATAAGATATGAGTTTTTTATGGGCTTTTATGAGTTTCTGTACCGCCCCAGTGTGAGCATTGGGGTCAGACTCATTTAAACTTGTCATTTCCTTAACAAAAACACTCAATACTTTGTCATGTAAACCATCGTCTTTAGAAAGTATTTACCTAGCTTGGAAGCTGTCTCCTTTAATTGCGTTTTAACATAAATCACTGTTAATTTAATTAGGTTTTTATGGACAAGATTTCACTAAAAAAGACAACTTCATGTCAAAGTGAAAATGTATTTATACAATGTCAATTAATTAAAAATATAAAATGCAAAATAAGTGACTGTATAAGTATTCCTTCCCTTCAAGTCAGTATTTTGTAGATACACCTTTAGTCACTTGCAGCAGCCTGCTCCATCCCCATCACTGTAGTTGCTTCCCTCTTTAGCGCTGGCAAATCAATCACTGTGAATCACACTGTTGGTTAACGTAAAGCACATTGAAGAATGTCACCATGGAACCTACATTCAAAATCTACTGTGAAATTCAAAGAGATTTACTTGGTGCTGATAGGCCTAAGCAGCAGTGTGTAAACTTGTTTAGCAGGAGCTTGACTGGAATGGACGTTCATTTACATGTAAAAATCCTGCACAGCTTTAAACATTTGACAGTTGATTTCTTATCAATTGTGAGTATCAGGTTTTACAGTATCAGCGGTTGTGAATGGAGTAGTTGCATGGTAGTCGTATAAGCATTTATATGTGTTTGTCATGTGTCCATTTTAATAGGAAGTGTGTTTTCCTACACCCACATTATTACCAGGCAGATGGAGTTTTGGTGCAGCACATTGAAGAGCAATGTTATTTCCAGTCTTAGAATCTACAACAACAAATGTGTCCCTGTGTCCCAGTGAAACTAATAGAATGCACCTGATGAATCCAAACAAATTGTAACAAGTGACCAAAATTAGGCATCACACTTTATTTGCATGTTACAGACCTATGTGATGCTGTGACACAGTCTGTTTAGGTGAGACAGGTTTAACTTTATATATATATATATATATATATATATATTTTATAACCCAAATTGAAACAATATAAATTCTATATATTAAAAAAATATTAGGTAACTACTTTCCATCTCAGTCCTTAGGTTTGACAAACATGTAACAGTCCCCCCTTTTTGAGTTTTATTTACTCCGCTAGATATTGAGACAGGCTGCAGGGATTTGCTCCAAGAGCATTAGTGAGGTGTACACTGACCTTGTGTAATAAGGTTGGTATTTCAGTTCATCCCAAAGGTGTTGGATGGGAATGAGGTTACGATTCTGTCCAGGCAGTTCAAGCACCTCCACAGCAAACTAGTAAATGCATTTCTCTACAAACTGCAAAACCTTCTTCAGTCTCGGACTTGAAAACAGAATGATGCAGCTAGACTCTGAACAACATTGAAGAAAGGACAATTCTCATTTAAACCTCTTCGCCCTGGTGTGTAATTGACTTTTGATTTGAAATTAATGGTCTCCAGTATTTGTTTGCAAGATTTGTGCCCATACTGTTCCTGCACTTAACCTCAGCTTCTGCAAAAGCTATGCTAGTAATCACATGGCCCATCAGAATTAGATTTCCTGGTGAAATGTACCTCAATGGTTTTTAAAAAAATGTCAACTAACAACTTTCTATTGCCTTGTATTTCTACTTTAAGTGGTCTGGATGTTTTCTGTCACTTTATATAATTTCAATGTTGGGCTTTATTGAGAATTAGTAAGGGACTATATCTTTTAATGTTAGAGGCTTTTTTTTTTCTCTTGAGTATAATTTTTCCCTTTCAAACAAAACTAAATAGCATCCCTTCATGGTGAATTTCTCAGAGACAGAGCTTTAGAACTTGGATGAAAAGCACAGTATCTGTATGACCATCAGAAGTACAGCACGTAATAGAAGGGTGAATTTTAAGTGAAGTGACGCTGCAAACTGCTACTGGAAGAGTGCTGGAGGTTCGCACTGAAAATCTATTAAAGGAAGATTTTGTATACATAATGGGAAGAGAAGAGACGAACCATCAAGTGTCTTTAATCTATCTTTCTGTTTACATTTCAATGATAACAGTCTGAAGTTCACCCAACTTCTCCTTCAAGTTAAAATATCTGTTTTACTCATTTTCATTGCTTCCTCTGTTAGCGTTTCAAGTACAGCATTCCTGATACTGTCGATATGTTTGGAAGTGTAACACAAAGTTTGTTTTAACTTGACGAAACAAAAACATTTTAGGCACCCTCCACCTGTCCTCAAGACCACCCACTTTGAGTACCAGTGCGCTCTTGTTCTTTCAGAATTCTTATTCTTTCTTTTCTATCTAAGCCTGTGAGAGCACCATGTGTTTTCTAGGTTACATCTATAAGAACTGCACTGAAGAAGGATGGTCTGAGCACTACCCATCCTATGAGGAGGCCTGTGAGTTTGCAGAGGATGAAGAGACAGAACCAGAGGTAGAAGTTCTAGCTGACTATCTCTAATCAGCCCAAATTGCTGTACATCAATAAGTCCGTTCGCTTTAACTCATTGTCTCTCGTCCTTCCTTATCATTTTGACTTTTTGTTAGTTTCTCAGCTTCTGCTCAGTCAGTACAGACATATTGTAGGTGCCAGAGAGTGTTGTGACAAGTCTCAGCATCACTAATCACTCACTCAGCATCCTCACATCGTTGAGAAATCAAACAAACATATTGCTTTGTTAATAGAATAGAATAGAGTAGAATAGAACAGAATAATTTGGAAATTCACACGCCACAGTAACATCCAAAAATATAGAAAGAAAGTACAGGAAAACAACAATAATTAGTAATAACAATATTTACATTGAAAAAGAAAACTATCCATCCATCCAGTATCTAAACACCACTTAATCCTCACTAGGGTTGTGAGGGGCTGGAGTCTATCCCAGCCGACTTAGGGTGAAGGTAGGGGACACCCTGGACAGGTCACCAGTCTATCACAGGGCTACACTTAGAGACAGACAACCAAGCACACTCACATTCACACCTACAGACAATTTAGAATCACCCGTTAACCTCAACATGTTTTTGGACTGTGTGGGAGGAAGCTGCAGAACCCGGAGAGAACCCACGCTGCACGGGGAGAACATGCAAACTCCACACAGAAAGATTCCGGGTGTCCTCACTGGGATGCGAACCAGACAGATGACAGCTCTCTCCGTCAACTTGAACCCTTCAAGACTGCTGCAAAAATAACAGCATTGGCATTTTGTCAGGCACGGCTCGGATGATTGTTAATTCATTTCAAGGTTGACAATAAGATTCCAGTTACTCCCCGTGTTGAAGTGTCCTTGGGCAAGACACACTTAGCCCAAGTTTCTCCCAATGGCAAATTAGCACCTTGCGTGGCAGGTGCATAGCTCTGCCACCACTGATGTGTGATTGTGTGTGAATTAAGAACTCATTGAAAAGTGCTTTCCGAAAGTGTGAACATTAACTATTTGTTGAGATGAAAATCTTGTTAATTTCTATTTTCCTAAATTGTGGCCTGGGTTTAGCAAATATTGGGCCTCTTCTTTACTGAGTAAAAGAGACTGGTATTGGTATTGTAATGTAGCCAAACTGTTGCAGAAAGTCTTTGGGATGACCCTGAAATGGATGATTTTAATGCTGGTTTATAGAGAAATGGTCTGCCCAAGAAAAATGCTTTGAACTCTATCTGTCCTAATTGAACAAGTTCTCATCACTTCTTAGATGCAGTTAGAGGAATGAAGTGCAAGTCAAATGAAAGTAGACATGAAACCTCAAAAGATAACCTGGGTCGGGTAAAGTGCAAGAGACAAATAAGCTACAGCTGCACGGATTCATTGAATGTGAAGTTGTTCGTAAGTACAAGGAGTTTCCAAAGGCAGCAAGTCAGAGTCATCATATAAACACTTGCCAAGTTCACTGAATGGTTCAGCTCGTGCACTCAGACTCAACTGACACTCAGTAGTCACATTATACTGCACAATCCTGCATTTCTAATTCCCAACCTGGCAGAGCAGAAAGCTGCCCAAGATTACTTCTATTAGATACTATTATTTTGTCCGTTCAATCACAAATCTTCATCTATATTAGTTGAGGGGTGTTCAGGTAATGACTTAAGTGCAGACACCCGTGAATGGCAGGCAGGTTGTAGAAAAAGAAATTTTAATCAAACCTGCTATGATTGGAGAATTCCGGAAACAGGTGAGAACTCAGGCAGGTTTTCAGGAGGCCAAACAAGAGGGTAGCAAACAGGCAGGAAAACACAAGGTGAATAAATATGGAGAGAAAAACTAAAACCCCAAACCAGAAACAAACAAGGGGAGTCATGCAGACAGTAGGTAGAGTTAGAGACAGGAGCTGAAACAGGACGAACTGGTGGAGAACAACGCTGCAGGACTATATATACACAAAGAATGGAGAGAAAAGACACAGATGATTCATAAGCCACAGGTGAAACAGATCAGGGAAATCGAAAGGAAGGAAACAGAGACAAGAAGTAAAAGTAACACGTAATAACACGTGCTAACATGTAGACGTGAGGAAAAGCAGTTTCAAAATACAACAGGAAGTAACTGAAAAGCAGTGTAAAACCTACACATAGAGCGAGACACAAGCAGGGAAACACAAGAAACATGGAAAAGAAAAACACACGGTAATTCAGTACATACAATGGTTTGATTTGTTTTAGATGGAGGGGCTAATGGGATTAGAATGTTCTGTTTTCGTCTGGCCAACAGACAAAAATAAGAGAACTGACCAACTACCAAATATTCGTGCTTGACAAGTTATTACCAAAGAAACTGGCTCAATTTTGCCTAAACACGACTTAAACAGTTGTTCTGTTATGAAAATAACCAATCTCATGACCGACCAAACAGGTCAGCTCTAGAGTTCTAGTTGGTTTTTGAGTACCTGTGGAAATAATGAAATTGCTACAGCTAATTGTTGCCCGAGGACTTGTGCTATGCTTATGATTAATGTAAAGGTTTCTACAATTGTGTGTCAGAACAAATCTCGTTTAATTTATGTCATGACACTGCAGCAAGTTGACACATGTTAACTTTGGTTTATTTCCTGTCTCTTTTGTCTGTCTTGCATGTCAGACAACATATTTCTCCAACTTCAAACAGGTGTACACTGCTGGCTACGCCACCTCTCTTATCGCTCTCATTTCAGCTATTTTCGTCTTCACTGTCTTCAGGTAATGCTGAAGATTTTCCCTAAAAGCCTAAATCTTAGAAAGTTTTCAGTGATAATTAATGAAAGTATGAATAAATATTTGTCCAAATAGTTTTATTTTAGAAAAAAGTATATTTTTAATAAAGTTTATTCTCTGCTTTTCAGGAAGTTTCACTGCACCAGGAATTACATCCACATCAACCTGTTCGTCTCCTTCATCCTGAGAGCAAGTGCTGTCTTCATCAAAGACGGTGTCCTTTTTTCTGATGAAAACCTGGACCACTGCTTCATGTCTACGGTGAGTGTGAAACTCTGCAACTATTTCAACCGTATCACATTTAGGAGGGAAGAATTCACATCGTTTACTTAAACAAACCCAGCGGTAAGAGACCACAAGGGAAGAAGAAGTCACACCACTGTTTTACACTACTATAAGGCAAAAGTAAATATGTTGTCCTTTGCTGAAAAAATAAAGATGAAATGACTTAACTGTAACTCACATCATCTCACATTTAATAAACAGTTACGGGTTTGTAGTCAGAAAGAATCTCTTGCATTATGTTTTCTGGACATGCACAAGTGCTTGTATTATTCTAGAGAGCAGAAATGGGGTAGGACTGAATTACTACAAATCGCAAATGGTGGTAAGCTGGGCGAAGTATTAATGAAGAGTGTTTCTCTTCCTACTTTTCTGCTGATGAGGCTGCCTGGAGTGAAGGTAAGAGGCCCTCCATGAAGGACCAGTGTCGGCACATCGCTATGACTCATTTAGAGGAGATGTGAGGCTAAGGTAACAAGGGCTTTAAGAGAAAGAAGGAGCAAAGAAAAAGCTATTGTGCTTCAGAACACAACATGCCACTACAGAAAGGGTGTAGCCAGAGTATATGGGTTTGTAGAAACAGTAAGAGTGAGCTAGATTTTGAAAAACACAACAACAAAGAAAAATGTACGTCCTCCTTTCAGGTCTCCCTTTAAAGCCACAAATGGTCTGAGTACAGGTGGAGAACTAAGAGGTGTGTGGTGCATTCAAACTATCTCATGTCTAAAAACATAGAAAAGATTTAAATCCTTCATAGATTGACATCAAATGACACTTGCTCACAACTCGACTACAGTGGAGACAGGTGGTGAACAGATTTACCCAGATACATGTAAATATATCCCAGTGAAAGAGGAGGAGGATAGAAACAAGTCCTAAACCAAGCACAAGTCTAAAACCAGATCCCTGACCTCAACATCATGAACACATGAGACACTGAGACAGCCTATATCCACAGACAAACGCTGGCAAGTTCTCCAAGATGCACCAAAGTCAGTCCAAATAAAAATTCTGTAAGAAGCAAGGCATTAAATTGTAAAAATTTTTTGTTTTTTTTTTTTGTTAAGGAAAAGCTCATTAAATGCCAACAATTACAAATATCTGCATTTTGTGAGTTTACATGTCTTGGTTGTGTGATTACATTTCAATACTGACTTGTCTTTTTTATGTCTCACTCCGGCAACAGCTGTGGCCAGAGACAGTATATTTTAGAGTTGTTCATAGATACAGTTGAAACGAGACATTTACATACACTGTATAAAAAGACATACAACGTTTTTTTTTCTCCCCACTGTCTGACATTAAATCAGGCTAAACATTTCCTGCTTTAGGTCAGTTAGGATTACTGAAATTATTTATATTTGCTAAATGCCACAATAATGAGAGAGAGAATGTTTTAGAGAATTTTTTATTACTTTCTCCAAGTCATAAGTTTACATACACTTAAATTACTATGCCTTCAAACTATTCATGCCATGGCTTTGGAGGCTTTTGATAGGTTAATTGACAACATGCCAAGATATCAGGAAGAGAATTGTGGATGTCCACAAGGCTACTTCATCCTTGGGTACAATTTCCAGATGCCTGAAGGTTCCACGTTCATCTGTTCAAACAATTATATGCAAGAATAAACACCATGGGAATGTCCAGGCAATATAACACTCAGGAAGGAGATGGGTTCTGTGTCCCAAAGATGAACTTGTTTTGGTGCGAATTGTACGAATCAACCCCAGAACTAAAGCTAAAGACCTTGTGAAGATGCTGCTGAAGCTGGTCAGAGGATGTCATTATCCACAGTGAAACCAGTCCTGTACCGACATGGACTGAAAGGCTACTCAGAGAGGAAGAAGACATTCCTCCAAAAGAAACATAAGAAAAACAGATTACAGTTTACAAATGCACCCAGGGACAAAGACTTAAATTTTTGGAGACACATCCTGTGGTCTGATGAAACTAAAATTGAACTGTTTGGCCATAATGACCATCGTTATATTTGGAGGAAAAAGAGTGAAGATTGCAAACCTGAGAACATCATCCCAACTGTGAAGTACGGGGGTGGCAGCATCATATTGTGGGGGTGTTTTGCTACAGGAGGGACTGGTGCACTTCACAAAATAGATGGCATCATGAGGAAAGAAGACTATGTGGAAATACTGAAGCAACATCTCAAGACATCAGCCAGGAAGTTAAAGCCTTGATGGATCTTCCAAATAGACAATGACCCTAAACAAACCAGCAAATTAGTTACAAAGAACCTTAAGGACAACAAAGTCAGTGTTTTGGAGTGGCCATCACAAAACCCTGATCTCAATCCAGCAGAAAATTTGTGAGAAAAGTTGAGCTGAAAAGACGTGTGGGAGCAAAGTGGCTAACAAACCTGACTCAGTTACCCCAGTTCTGTCAGGAGGAATGGACCAAATAAATGTTGGACACTAATAGTAAATGAGGATTTCAGACAGCCTGTGAATATTGAGTAGTAAATCTGCCACTGCATTTGTACCATTCCAGAAAGCTTGATAGGCATAGCAACAGTAACTGAATTGGATGGGAATCAGCTTTAATTATAATTAGTGTGATTATAGCTAACACCTACAGCTTTAGGTGTATGTGACAAGCAAAGAATTTCAGCCTAGGGTGTTCTCTGCATGGCCTTATTTATCAGCATAAACCTCCTTGTGATCCAAAAAACTGATTGGATTGATAAGAGGAGCTGTTGCCTCTGCAGCTCCTCCAGATGAATGAGCTCCACAGACTAATTTGATGCTTGTGGCTTTTCTTTGTTTGTTTCTTCCCCAGACATCCTGTAAATCAGCCGTGGCCTTCTTCCAGTTCAGTATTCTGGCAAACTACTTCTGGCTGCTGGTGGAGGGCATGTACCTGCAGACGCTGCTTGCTCTCACCTTTGTCTTTCAGAAAAAATACTTCTGGTGGTACATACTCATTGGCTGGGGTGGGTGCCCCTTCATTATGAACCTTCTTTTCACCTCTCTCTGTTTCCCTTCGTTTTCCTTCCATTTTCTGTCCCTTGTTGGAGTAACTCTTTGACTTGTTCCTAATCATTCGGTCACACTGTTTGTGCCTTGCAGGTCTCCCAACAACAATCATAACAGCATGGATTCTCACTCGAAACTTCTATGATAACACAGGGTGAGCTGCTGCTGAAGGAGAGCAGAGAAAATGTCAATTACAATGTGAACATTCTGAAACAGAATTTATGCATCCAACCACCACACAGTACATGGCGTGTAGTATGGGATATAACGTCTTTATGTTTCATGCTTTGTGCATCAAAAACACTCTTGGGTATATTTCAAGAAATTACATTGTGTTTGTCTTCTTTAGTAAATTATGTTTTACACAGGCGAAATCCAACAATGGACAATACTGTCTTTTGGCACAGTTGTGCAGATGTCCAAACTGATCAAACCAGCATTCATTCATATTTAGAGCTACTTTATGCAAATCATTGGGTATTTCTCACACTAAATCGGTTGCTAGTTAGAATAAGTGACACCAAATTTGATATCCCTGATTTGACTTTAGTTTTTGCAGAGAGTTGTATGACTAGATCTTTGATACTTTCATAGTATTACAATAAATACAAAGTAAGAGTTAGCTGCTGGTTTGCTTAGATTACCATAAAGACAGGAAAAAGTGTGAAAAGCTTCCCTGGCCCTGTCCAAAGGTAACAAAATCCACCTACCAGTACCTCTCCCCATCTCTGAATAACACCTTGTACAGAGTTTAACAAAAACAAGTCAACTCAGTTGTTTGCTCTTAGGCTATCATTTATTTATATGTCATCTAGTCATAATCAATTGCTTGTGTGTTTACTCTAAACAGACAACTAAATAGCTAAAGCTGACCACTGCTTCCTGCTTAGGATGTGTGTGTGTGCGCGTGTGCGTGTGTGCGTGTGTCTGTGTGTGTGTGTGTGTGTGTGTGTGTGTGTGCACGTGTGTGTGTGCGCCATACTATTTCTGGATGAATACAAGTAATTGGTCTCAGCTAAGAAATGGTCTGTTACATAACAGTGAGATGTCATTTTTTACAGATCTGTTTTTGTTTTAGATCAGGGGTATCAAACATACAGCCTGTGGTTCTGAGTAACTTTGAAAGAAAATTTGAAAGAAGTCATTAGTAATTCAACACTGTCCTATTAAGAGAGTTCCTCAGACAGTAAAAATTTACATTCACAGTCCACGCAGTCTCTAATAAGAAAGTTCACGGTAACTTGCAACATGTGGGTAGATCAACTTGTAGGTGACCCCATACAATTCAGTATCCTTTGTAATCAGCCATTGGCTGTGTAGCTAACTTACTCCAACAACTTGCCTTTGAGCACAGAGGGATTACTGTCATGAAAAAACAAACAAACAACTATGATGTGAAACTAATGAGTTTTCAGAGCTAGTCTTTAGAAATGTTTCTTACTAATTTCCATGTGTGACATGAAGACACCTATTTATATACAATGTATCAATTGACTTAATTAGAAAATTAGCAAAGTCCTTTATTTTTAACACAAGGATGAATGATGATGAATGAGTGATTGTAAAGTGCACGGTGCACCTGTTTTGACATAATACTAATGACAGATTTAGATTGAGATTTATACTTACCAGTAAGGATTTTCTCCTGTTCCTAACATGATGTTCTGGCTGTGGACGCTGGGTTGCTGTGTGTTTCGGGATGAAATGTTCAGTATTGTCAACCTGGGACTGGGTCTTATTTATTTCATTATTGCCTGTTGTGCATCTTAGGTGCTGGGATGACACAGATGTGGCCTTCATTTGGTGGATCATAAAAGCTCCAATAACTGCATCACTACTGGTGAGTACTGGGCAGTTTGAGGGAAACACTGAGGGGTTATAAGAGTATTCAATCTTGGAACAGTCCAGCGTTTTGACACTGCAGCAACTATTGCACTCCTTTATCTTGTGTTCACATAAGGGCCAACAACGACAAGTTTAAGGAAAGTTGACTGACTTGCTACACTGAAACCTGGCCAGTGCACACACAGTCAACAGAAATGACTAATTGGTGTACTTGATTGTTTCCCTGCCAGAGTTTTTACTTTGTTTCACTGAGAGGCTGTGCAAAGCTGCTATTAGCCCCTTGTTTGCAAGTTTAATTTTACGTTTATGTTCTGTCTTTTCTAATGTGTAAGGTGGTGGTGGGGATATTTTTTGTCAGCTTTTAAACCCACCATGTTGTACCCTCTGGACCGTGACCTTATTTTGTTGTTTTGTTTTGTTTTTGCTCCTGTCACATTTTTACTCACTGGGGGCTTTTTCTCTCCAATGTACAGACCTGGGACCTCATTTTTAAAAACATTGCGTAGGATCCATACTAAAAGTGTCCATGGGCCCAAAAGCTGAAAATGGCATGCGTCAAAAAAATGATCTGATTTATAAAACCGTAAGCACATCTGTAAGCACTGTTCCCTTTATAAATCATGAGCCACCTGAGAAGTTTGCGCAGATGGATTCACCTCATATCCCGCCCACTACACACCCACATTCTACCATGAATGGTCAATGTAAAGTGCCTCATGAATATTTTTGCACATAAATAAGGCTGCTGGTCAGTGGCATTTCCTCAATGGCTTCTCGGCTATTCTGACAAATGGTTTAATTTGATTGAGTTTTAGAGAGACTTCAGAGGGTTAAAGGTTGGAAATTGGAAGGGCCATATCTTCAGTAGAAATTAGGAAGAGCACACTGTCTGTTTGAACTGAACAACTTCTGGTTAGTTAGATGTTACATAGCACCAGGGTTGAATTCTTTCTAGCTTGTATAACTGGGAGGCTGACTAGTTATGGGAGGCTTGAGGAATGGCAGAAGTAAACGTCTTCATATCTTAACATTTTTCATTTTAAATCTCCAAGTTTATAACAACTACAGAACACAGTAAAGACACATTTTCACCATGTAGAACCTTTAAATGATGGAGGGCGACTAGATAGCTTAGTGTTAAAGGTGCCTACTGCGTGGGTGCAGATACACGCGCACACAGACACACACACACACACAAACACACACACACACACACACACACACACGATTGATTGTAACCCCTATCAAATTGCATATTAAAAATCCGTAAAATTCTTTTTTTGCAAGCGTGAAGTACTGATTAAACAAAATTGAAGCTCTTGAAAATGGTAGCATCTGCAGAGTGATGTGATGTTGGCATCTCATTTGTTTGATGCAGGTGAACTTCATTATCTTCATCAATGTGATCCGTATTCTGGTCCAGAAGCTGAGATCTCCCGGTGTTGGTGGCAATGACACCAGTCACTTCAAGTGAGGCCCAGTAAACTATGTGCCACACGATGGGAAAAAAAAATTACAACACCATGCACACACTTATAAAACACAAGCACACACACAAGTAGTCACCATGTGTCTGTTGTTCATGTGTGTGCAGGAGATTGGCCAAATCCACTCTGCTGCTCATCCCTCTGTTTGGGATGCACTACATGGTGTTTGCCTTTCTGCCAGAACACACAGGTGCAGAGGCCCGAATCTTCATAGAGCTTGGTCTGGGATCCTTCCAGGTAAAGTACATATACATTTTCAACGGTAAAGACTAAAAAAGACTTATGACTAAAAAATGGCATGTGACAGTTTTGTATAATATTTGTATGCTTTAAAGGGATTCGTTGTGGCCCTGCTTTACTGTTTCCTGAATGGTGAGGTGAGTAAATACTACACAACATACATGGTTTTGTATTTTTATCAGTGTACAAGTACATTACATTATTTTCAAAGCGCATTGTAAAATTTCCGGACAGATTTTCCTACTCTGGTCAACCATTTTAGTGCCCCTGTGTTTTAAAAATAAACATAACAAGACTTGCTTTTAGACATTATCTGTCATGGCTGTGTTATTCTCATCTGGTACAGTAGTTGCCAGCAGGTATTGTAATGAAAACTGAAATCCTTCAGAATTAAATTTTGCCTTTTTATAGGTCCCGTACACTGACACAGGTGACTTTACATCTCCTGGTTGATTAGGTTTCTGTTTAGATTAAAATTGGACAGAGCACTCGGAGGATTTACACCAAAATCCGGGTTTTTAAAAATTATTTATGTGTATTATGACAGGTGAAAGAAAACTAACAGGAGTGTGAAGGAGGTACCATTCGGAAGTATTTGTTTCTCATGTTTTAAATGTTCTGTTCTTATTTCTCCATTTTAACTTGTGTTTTTAGGTGCAAGCTGAGCTGAAGAAGAGGTTTTGGAAATGGCAGACTCAGAGTTACCTGAGCTACAGTAAACGACGGCGCACACTGTTCACTGAAAGCAGCACGGTCACTCAGATATCGGTCCTGGACAAATCCAGCCCCAAAGATCAACCCGTCTCAGATACACTCGCCCTCACGCACAGCCTCACACCCAGCAACGTGTCCACAGTCTGAGACACAGTGACAGTGTTCATGGTCATGTCCTTTATTGCAAGATCTGCATGGTATGTGGACATTGTCCTGTGCAGAGACTAAACACTAGAGCCTGACTGAATGTTTAAGGTGCCTCTTAACTTTGTACGGTGGGATTTTTTCAGAATTTTGTGTGATATCTAAACTAACTGTATAGTAGGTCTAACTCAAACATGAGACTTTCCCCAACAACGACATTGATCATAGTGTTGCAGACAGAGAGGTCATATCTTTTGTGTCTTTTGTGTTCATGCTTTGTAGCTCCCCGTTTATGACTTATTCACAAACACCAAACTGTTTCTCCTCTTTTGCAAAGCACCAATATATATATATATTTTAGATATAGTAAGTTGTCATCCCTGTTTGGCGATAGGTACGGACTTAGATTAACTGATTATGTCACAGTTCTCCTGAACCTTTAACTGTTGTGTTGTTTAGCTCATGTTATTACCTGCTTGTAATCTCCACTAAACAGAACATGGGCTTCAACATAATCGATATTTATTTCTTGTGGTCTCAAACAGCCACAAGAAAGACAGTGCTCAGGATAAATGGGAGCATGAGAAGTGTGTCAGAAAGTCCCTGCATCTGTGAGAATAATTAGAGGAGAATCCCAATCATTGTTCAGAATATTGTCTCTCTCCCACCCCTGGCTCTGTTATCTTAGTGTCTTGCAATACTAAATGTTTTGATTGTATTTATTGTGAAAGACACAGAAGAAAAAATATGAAGAAACAAGCTATATGTGTGTGTATGTGATCACCTATAGTGGTGGTCCTATATTCTTCTTTATCTGTTGGTAGTCAGAAATTACTTTGATCATGGCTCAGAAATACAAGCAGGAGTCTTTACCAAAGCAGTATTCTGTGGATAAAGTCATTGTGTTTGTTATCTGATAAAA
The DNA here is from genome assembly GCF_000690725.1 of Stegastes partitus. Classification (NCBI taxonomy): domain Eukaryota; kingdom Metazoa; phylum Chordata; class Actinopteri; family Pomacentridae; genus Stegastes; species Stegastes partitus. The sequence goes on from NW_007577976.1 coordinate 498,537, forward strand.
TAAAAGTTCCAGTCTTTTGATTGTAGCTGTGCTGTGAGCTGAGATCAGCTTTACTGGCATTTAAAATGAGTAATGACAGCTAAAGTGAGAGACATAAAGGGTTGTCATGTTCAAGCACAGCTAAAAGCATCCAAACAAGCTGCAAACATGTTGATAAACTGTAAAACACAAAAAGATTTGCCACACAATTCTGAATTATATTAGAAATGCAGCTGCGGAAGAACCAGTGCGCGGGTCTGGAAATGTTTCTCGTGGACCATGAAACATTAATGGGGCTTGAGTACAGACTTAGCAGAAATGCACCTTTGGTTTCTTAATTTTACAATTAAAACTAATTTAAACACAGAAAAACCTACAAGTGCAGCAGCATCTTTGCAACTTGGATTCATACATATCCTCGACACTCCTCAACACTTTTTTCTGAGGTCATTGTTTCAACTTTTAACCAGCTTTCAGGAAGAGTAGGGCATAACATCATACATTATATCATATCATTATATCATTATATCACTGTTTAAGACAGTGGTTGATTGATTGATTAAGGTTTTAATACAAGCAACATATACATGTCTGCTATACATGAGCATTCAGAGTCTGTTTCTAGGTCTTACTGTTCTTGCACAGTTCCAGGGAAAGTGACCAAAAACCTACCCAACGTTCAGGGTTAATTGTAACAGACTGAATCCTGTTTGTGGATCTCTGTATGACTGATATCCACACGTGTCTAGCTATCCTTAAAGAAGTACATGTGGACATTTATCTGTCTTTCCATTGATATCATGGATGAATGAACAGAAAGGCATTCAGGTCATATATTCAGGTCTATCTATCCATCACGTACTGGTCAGTCATTAATGAATATTCAAATGGATGGATGTTGAATGAAGACCTATGGAGTATATTCAAAATAGATTCTTGATCAAAATATGCATGACTGCAAGACACTGTGTGTCATACACAATATATATAAAGGTTTTTTTTTTTAGGCAGCATAATAATAATATATAAATTATTGTAAACATTTTCATGAGCCATACAATTGTTTGGGATCTAAAAGTCGAACAGAGCTCAATCAAGTGGATAGATATCTCATTCTGTGAAAAGGGGGAAAAAAAATGAAAACAAATTTCAGTCATCTACAAGGGTAAAATGGAGAGATGTCTTCAGGAAATGTTTTCAGTCAGGAATGTTATAATGATTCTTTGATGTCAGCTGGTACTGGACATATTTCATGCTGTCCATAGAGTAAGACAACAAAAGAAGTAGAAACAGCTGATTAGTCATATACGGTGAATGTTCACTGCATCAGAGCTTACGAGACATTGTTTTCACCTCCCATGAAGTTCAATAGCTATTCTCCCAAAACGTCAAAAACCACCACCTCAAAAACGTTTCTTTTTTTTTGCACTTTCCATACATTTTTTTTTCCATTACTGCAAAATGTATATAACATTTTATTATGGCAACACAGCTGTCATCCTTGACTTTTAGTGAGATTTTCTTGCTATAGGGCAGAAGTCTTAGTTTCCACTTTCACTTCAACTTCCTGCTCATGCTTTGCACAAAGCTGCTTCTTGACTCACTTAAGAATAACTTCCTGCAAATGGCTCAAACATATAAAAACGTAAGTCTGGTATAAAATATCTCTAAAATACTCATCTGACCTATTTTTGTGTCACTCCAGGTCTTAGCAGCAGATGTAATGACCAGCCCCCACATCACCTTTACACTCCTTCTCAAGCATTGTTGATTATTATAAGTCATCAGTGCAATATCACTTAAGTGAGTCTACAGCTGATTATCTACCAGGTGGCCCAGTCTGCAAACAGCACAGCCCCAAAAAATACACTTTTTACATGGAATCATTATAGTATTTTCAGACATGAAATGTAAACTAAAATATAAATCGCTCCTCAGTTTTGGAGATTTGTATTTCATTTTTATATCTTTGATGGATTAGTGTCACCCATCATACTTGGACTTTTCTAAGTGTGATATCGATGTTATTATTGTTGTTGCTGATTGAGGGCCCCTTGGTGTCTTCAGCCTGTCAGAGAGACAAGATTATAAAAAGAAACGTTTTCATATAAAGGAACCTGCCCATGTTGCCATAAGTGGCCCTGCATGCAACATGTTGCACAGTGCACTAGCACACATCTGGAGCACTAGACTGTAAAAGTTATTTATTTGTCTGATTATTGTCTCTCTGTCTTTGTGTGAATGTAAATACACTTGAACTAGAGTTTACATGTATTTTATGACATTACAGTTCGTCCAGTTGATTTTTACAATAACACAATAAATGGCCTTGTTACTGTAAAAATAGAATAAATAATAGTTTTGACAGCATTACAATTTACTAAGTTTGTGTTTACAGTCAGCATATTTTTGGTAAAACACATCTAGATTAGTTTTATTCTTGTATGTAAAATTTTAAAATGTATAGAAAATGTTACTGTACATGTTCCTATTTGTTGGCATCATTTAGTGAAACCCAGTTCTTCATTGCTATGCTAATGCTAATACTGATCCAAAACCCATTTTCCTCTTAGGAATAATTTTGGTCGAGCTGCTGTCAAGTTGATGATTGTGTATCTCTGCTGTGATCTGCTATTGTTGTCTGTTTGACAGCATAGGCATTTTATATGTATGTACAGTACTATCCATGGAAAGAAAAAACATTACTTAGCTCCTGATCACTACAGTGCCTTTCTCATGCAGTATATTTTAGTGTTTCTCTGCAGTTCAGTTGGATTGAATTTACAGCAGATTTACATTCTAAATCTCTGTAATTTAATTATGTCCTTGAGATTGTGATACTATGTGCATTTCCGAACCCTAACCCAGCATAGATGTGCTTCTGTGTTGTGTTTGATTCAGTACATCAGAATATTCTGCTTGCAGATGACAAAGCAAAGCTTTAGTCAAATTTGACATTGTGCAGTGAGGAGGTGATGGTTTATATTAACTGTTGTGATGCAGTGTTTTTGAAAGAAAGCTTTTCATCTTGTCTCGCTTCTGCAGTTTACATGACATTCATTTTCAGTTTCAGTGTGGACAATGAAAGTGTAATTTCTTTTTTGTTACTTAAAAGTGTGATGTGAATGTTTTCCTTACAGGTTGCGGTATACTACAAAGGTAAAAGGAAAGGTTTCTGGTTGGTGTTTGCTTTTTTGGGCTTGCGAGCACATTAAAGTTTAAGCTGGTGATGGAGAAGTTTTCTTCTTGGCAACATCCCATAAAAACATAAAGACCAACAAAGCTTTAGTCAGTCTCCTGATACTTTCAGTTCTCTCCACTCCAGTCCCACTGGTTCCTACTGAAGAAGTAAAAACCCCTTGCAAATATACACAACACCTGTATTTTCTAGATGTCTCAATAATCGACTAAAACAGCTGGGCACATCAAATGCAGTATTTCCTCCTGCTAAATGATGATCAGTTTAAAAAAATAAAAAAAAAGCTTTTAACCAAAACATAGATTAACACCAGTCTCATCCTTGGAGCAATAATGCAACATTAACAACAAACACCATTAAACCAACAAGTTAAAAACATTTATTGTTGAAAAGGCGATAGTGTACAGAAACCCTTCATATTTGCACACCAAAAAGACTGCAGAATAGTGTACTATGAAGTGATAGAAAAATAATGGAAACTTACAGCTCATTAGCTGACACTGTCCTGCTGCTCCAGATACTCACTAGAGTGCAAAGTGTGTATTAATCTACCACTGAAAAATGACTGCAATATTTCCTCTTGCTTGAGTTACCTACAGGGCCCAGCTGCCTTAGGAAATTAAGGAGCCTTGGAAAACAACAAAAAACAACAACCCCCCTCCACAATTTATGTATTTGTAAGCTTTTAAAATTTTGCATTGTAAAATGGGTGCCACAGGCAGGGAACAGAAAAGGCTGGTTTTGGTATTTCCATGAGATTTACCCACACACCCTTTAAGCTGCAAGACAACATTAACAAACAATGCTGAGTCAACAAGTTAAAAACATTTATTGTCGATACTTCCATAATGTACAAAAACCCCTTTTAATGTGTGCACACCAAGAAAAAAGAAGAAACAATGGTGCATTGAAAGACATCAAATGAAAAAGAAGAGCTAATGAGCAGACAGAAGCAGGCTCACAGCAGGATGCTTTAAATTACTTTTACATTCAGCCTTCAGTATGCAAACTGCTGGGCCCCATTTTTTCACCTTTAACTGATTCCAATAGGCAATCAATGCAATGAAGCAATTTAATAAAGACAACCACTGTCAAAAAAGTCAAAAGAGAAACATTTGAAATCAATTTCCTTGTCATGCTATGCAATAAAAATACTAATAAAAAAAAGAATGCAGCAGTTTTTATGGCACTTTACTTTTCCTCATGTCTAGGAAGAATAACATTCAAAGGAAAAGTGTTTAATGGGTCCTGTGGGGACGAGAGCTACAATTCGATAAATCATTCACAGTTGAAACCCAATATCTGTCTTCTGGCTTATTAGTTGCTCATCCACTCGCTACAGTGGATTTAAAACAAGGACACAGCTCAGATTCCCCTAATGGCCTGAAAGCTTGACCCTCCCTTGTGATTATATCTGCTGGTCAAAATAAGATCAAAACAATTTAACAAGCATGCATCCGCTTATTAGAGAGTACAGAGGCATTACAGGAGGCTTTATACTTTTAGCAAACACGATCACCATTAAAAAATAAAATATAAAAATGAGAACAATCACAGCGCAAAGTTTTTAAATGACAGCTATTCACTTTGAACCACAGAAAATTCAGTTTACAAGGTACAACATTGGCAGCTTGTTTCTGTCTTGCACGTTAAAACTGCAGTTTATTTAGTCACAAAGGTTGGCTACAGACCTTTCAAACACTTCAACTAACTACTTCATAGTTTAAAACAACAGGCTCAAATGAATTTTTATTCTTAGAATAATAATAACATCTTTGTCTGACATCAACATCGTACTGGCAACATAAGACTCCAACTCCCACTGCAACACTAAAGAAACTGATTCATAAATACATGATCAAAAATAGGTTTGTGACCCAGTCAGATTGTCATAATGTTTGAAATGAATTCAACTGAGCGCTCAACCGAACCAGAGCAGAGGTGGTGATTGTCCAGCCCTTTCCCTTAATGAAACAGGGCCCCCTTATGGCTGCTGTTGGATCTGCACTGGTATTATTGCAGGTCACACAGAATAGGTACACAGCAGAACAGGACAATACAGTTTCCGGTCAGCCCTTCTTTTCTTACATTGCCTTTGAGTGGCCTGGACTCCCAGAATACATTGATTTGGATATTTGCAGGTCCAAAGACGCTTGGGTTGAAAGATTTTTAGACATCGAGATTGCATATAAACACTTTCTCCATGTAATTTTCAGTGTTACACCTAAATACAGTCAGTAAATTGCTATTGACATTGTGATAATATGTAGACAAAATAACTATAAGGTCAATTGAAGGCTGTTCTGGGCATTTTGTTCATAGCTGTAACTGATAATTATTTTCATCATTGATTCAGCTGTGGGCTGCAAGGTGGCACGGTGGGTAGTAACATTGCCTCGCAGCTAGAAGATCCCTGGTTAAGACACCTGGGATCTTTCTGCATGGAGTTTGCATGTTCTCTCGGTGTAGCATGGGTTCTCTCTGGGTTGTCCAGCTTCCTCCCACAATCCAAAAACATGCTGAGGTTAATTGGTGATTCTAAATTGTCTGTAGGTGTGAATGTGAGTGTGCTTGGTTGTCTGTCTCTAAGTGTAGCCCTGTGATAGACTGGTGACCTGTCCAGGGGAACCCCCCCCCACACCCGCGACCCTAGTGAGGATTAAGCGGTGTATAGATAATGGATGGATGATTCAGCTGTCAAATGGTCTCTCAATTCATCCCTTGGGCTTTTCTAAAATTATTTATTTGAAGACCAACATCCATTAGAAGTTGTTAAAGTGCATAGGGCATTTTAGAATCAGTGAAAATCTTTAGATTTGCTGGAAGAGAACAACTTGAAATAAAAACAGAGCTTGTCGTCAGGTAATTAAAAATAATTGTCAAGGTCAAAGTTAACTTTCAGCCCCAGGAGTTATATGTAATCTGGATGTCTAAAAATTTCTAGTATTCAGATGATTTCGTTTACTATTAACCTAAACACATGGCTGCTGTTTAGGGTGCTGAGGTCATGTCCATTATATTATTTTATTTTTTTAAAACAGGCAAAAATTAAGATCTAACTACATTTTAATGCACTACAAAGACTTTGTATTTGCTGTAAAATGTAAATGAAATCAAATTAAAATATCTTTTGGTGAAACAAATTTGAGGTGAGTTTCTCGGGGTTAACTTGGACTTATTACTTTGAATTGAATTTCCCTTCTGGGATAAATAAAGTATTTTTCATTTCATTTCATTTCATGACCTCAGTTTTTCTAAATCTAGAGCTAGACTATGGAGTCCTGAAACTGACAAAACTGTCATTAAATTGATAAAATATATCTGAACACATGGATAAATAATTAAAATCATCTGTGAAATCCTTTAGTCAATTGACTGAATGATCACAAACATCAATTCTATCCATCTGAACAGAAAAATGACTATTATTTCAAGATATTCTGTCACTTTAGAGACTCCATACAAGACGTCTTTTTAGCTGTAAATCACAGAAACAAGGTTCAATGTGTGACTTCAAAGAGCAGATGAGGAGAAAAACTCAACTACAGTAAAAATACTGAACTGAGAATATGTGCTTTTCAATGAGTGCCATAAATATTATGTATTTGACAAACCTCTATTGTGTTAATAAAAAAAAATCAATAATTTGTTTTTGCTTTGGAGTTTCACAGCTCCAACATTTCAGTTCAGACATTTGCAATTAAACCAAACTATCTGTCCTTGTAGAAATGAGAAATTCAGTCAAATTATTTGGTGTTTTGAATACAGTTTCTATAAAGTAGAAAACTAACTGTCATCAAACAAATTGTCTTGTGGCTCATGAGATCTTTTATAATCCAGTAATTTCCCATTTTTCATCTGTGGAGAAAACAAATGTGCCTGGAAAACAAGAGAAGTAAAGCACATTTGTTTTTGTGTACATGTAATGTCGTGTATTGTACATTGACTCCTACATTAAGTCAGTGGTTCTCAAACTGAGGGGTGTGGATGACCAATGGAGGAATATGAAATGGAACTAAGCTGAATAAACATGATCTATGTAGGGAAAAAAACAAACGAGAGTGTGCTGATGTTATTGTGCTGAGCTTTGTTTTGCTAAAATTCTAATTGGATATTTGTTTTACTATTTGCTTCCCTTATCATTGTTAATAACTGATGAACATTGTGGGGTTGGGAGGTCTGAGAACCACCAAGTCAATATAGTTTACTGACAACACTAATCGGTTGTTTTTGCTCATCCTTAAACATGAGTTAAAGTGCTTTGAAGGCCTCCAGGTTTAAAACACTGATTTAGTCCTAAGCATCATAAAAGCACTTTGTTAAACCCTTTTCTTTACTTTGCAGTTTCGTTTTGAAATTAAAAGAGAACTCTTTCCTTTTATATCATCAACAGAAGTAAAAATACTTGTTTTGTGCTTAAAGGCACTTTTGCAGACACAAAGCAGAGTTGAACGTTAGGATTCATACTTGTGTCAAACCAAAGGAAAAATCTGCAGTGACATCAGTTGCAAAGCTGACTCAGCCTTCACAAACAGGTATGGCCGTGCAAATACTCAGTAAGGAGTCCTTTAATTCTAGTCTTTGGAATGAGAGAATGACCCCCCCGAGTTAAAAATCCCTCTCTGAAAGAAACATCCATCTCAGTGTGCTTGTTTTCAAGCATAAAGCGAGAAAACAGCACCACAGACACTAATGGCAGAGAGACAGAAAGAGATGCTGCAATGTGTCACGAGAGATTTGACTGAAAAGAAACCCTCGTCAATGAAAATGATTCAACCTGATTTTTTTAAACAGGTATTTTCCATCAAAAGGTTTTATCCTGAAAAAAGGTAAAAATGTTGTGATGTTTCTGATGGTCTGCACCTTCACTTAGACCAGTACAATGTTAAAACTTCATGCAGGAGGCTGCTGAAGAGGTTCTGCTTTTAGAAGGTGACAGGGAAATAAGTATGTAATAGCACACTGTCCCCACAGCAACCTGCTAACACTAGTGAAGAAATAAATCCAATTAAAACACTGAATTCTCACCAAAAAAAAAGTCAAATGAAACAAAACCACATGGACAATAAATGCAATTTCATGCAAGCAGTAGAACCCATGATGCTTTAGTCATGAGCTAAATTTCATTGACATTTTGTGTACTAACGGCTGTTAAAACTACAGACACACTGATCTCCAAAGTAGCTCTTCTCAGATGTCTGCTCTCCAGTGCTGAGATTAAAAAGAGGTTTTTGTTTGTGGTCGTATTCGGCAAACCTCAGCACTGCACACACATCTGAAGAAGAGTCAAGCATTTACCCTGATGGGGTTTTTTTAAGCTTTTTTTTTTTTTTGGCATTTCACACAACTGTAGAAAATATGTCCTTCTAATAAATACTGCTTTTCCAAGTTTAATCTGTTCGTGAAATTCCTCTTTCACTTCCTCAGTCTGGTTGTCTGCAACACCCATTATATTGTTTTAAATCAGTCACAGTTTGCACAGTTAACAAATGCTTAGGCGCTATAGTGGGTAGTAATACGAAGCTTTCATATACAGTTTATACACAAGAGTGCTGCAGTAGTTGAGAAATAATAAGGATGGCTGTTGTTTTTTTTTAGCACTGAAACTGAGGAGGGGGCAGTTGAATAAGTCCAGATATTGTGCTACTGAAATGAATCCATATCCACTTTGCGGTTCCTACTTCAGTCAATAACACTAAAAAGAAGTTCCTTTTTTTTTTTAAAACACTGATGTGACAATGAACTTTCATTCCTTAAGCTGTAGTCACTATAACTGCTAATCGAAGGTATTTCCTGGAAAGGTTCTCTTAAAGGGTCACTCCAGATATTTAGTGCTACAGCTTCATTGTGTTTGGGAGGACCCACAAGACACAGTTAAAAAAAAAAAAAAAAACAAGGTTAAAATCGAAGCAGCAGAGGCAGATATTTCCTGAATGTTAGTGTTGAGTTTGGGGCAAGCTCTGAAAAATGCTGGATACTATGTTTCCCACAATTCAACATACATGTACTTTGAGGTGACCTTTTTCAATACATGTCATGCCTGCAGTTTGTACCCAGGCTTTATGTTACAAATATATCATCTTTAAGTCGAAGTTACTATATCAGTTTCTCCAAAGCCACAGAGGCAATTATACAACTGTTTTTTACAAGGTAAAGAGAATTCAGCATCAAGAAAACCAGTCCTTATGGTCACTATAGCAGGGTGTTCCCTAAGTATTTACACCAGGGTGACCAGTGGTGTCCTTTTTTTTTCAATTAAACCACTTCACAGCAGCTAAGAAATCTGCATTTAAAGAGGAATAAAGATGAATATAGTTACAGTCTAAAATACATCTTGAAGAAAGTGTGAAACTTGAGGACAAAAACGTCTTCAGATAGACTGGAATGATCACTGTGAGAGAACGCACTCTGGAGCTCTCTGGCTGCAGTAATGAACTGGTCCCGCAAATTCTGTAGCACCAGACAGCTTTGAACACTAATACAATATATACAGAGAGACAGCAACACTTCTCTTGCAGGTTTCAGCCAGGATACACACTAGATTCCTTAACCATGCCTTTTGGAGATGTCAGGAAACAGGTTGGTGAAGTTTTCGATGGCACTTGAACCAGTGAATTTATTTTTTGGCACCTGACATTCAGGTTTGGTCATGTTTCAGGTGCCACAGGTTCAGACTAAAGACTGTTCTGGGTTGCTGGAGTTGAGTTGGGTTTCCATCATGGTGTCATCAGGGTATGGGTTGGGGTAAGGGTTGAGGAATGGGTTGGTGAGGTTAGTCATCGGGACGAGGGTGGGAGTTGTGGGTTTGGTGGCACCAGGTCCAGAAGCGTTATCGATGCCGGATGTGACATCCCCAGCAGTGGTGCTCAGGTGGCCGGAGTCTCGGCCTGAAGGCTGGACATGCGGATCTGGGAGCTGCTCTTGCTGAGGATGGACAGCTGCGTGCCCCCGTTCACCCCACTGCTCGCCAGCGAAGGATGACGGTGCTTCAGGTCCACAGCAAAGTACCTGTTCACCGTCCAGCTGCGCCATTTCCTCTTGATCTCCGATTGCACCTTGAGGGATATACTTCACAAGGTCATTATTAATGGACCTCGCTGGAAAGAGACAAGCTCACTGTCCCTCAGTCTCTACACCTCTGACTGCACTCTAGATGAGGCTCATTGTTTTTGTTTTTTTACTGCCTTTGACTGAATCTTATCAAACAGAAAAGGAGGCTCACGTCATCAGCTAAAATTTGGTATGTCCCCTGTTGTAAAAAAAATGCTGAGTTTCAAAAATGTTTGTCCTGTTAGAAAATGCAAATGAGCTGCCTCTAATGTACCAGACTCCCTTTACCCTGTTCTTCAGCAGCTAACTAGACTGATTTCTATAGTTGTGTACCATTGAAAGCACAAATTACTTAATTGAAATGATTACTCATATATTTATCTGTGAGAAAATGTAGAACATTAACTATTCAATAAAAATATTTGAATGCTTAATAAAGCATTTTATTGTCTTCATGTGCTCAGGGTGTAAACTAGGGCAGAACAAATCTTCAAGACAACATCAAAGAGGAAGTGTAGTATCAAAAGGACAGGAGCTGCAACTTTTTTTCATTAGAATAATGTGTCACAACAAACCATTATAAATAATGATCGAGGTGCTACAGAGATCTTTGGCCTATAAATCATATTCATAAAAATGACATAATTAATTAATTAATATTTTGATAGAAAGGAAATGCAAAAAACATTCCAGCTAAAATCTCGACACCTTTCACAATATCTGTCAAAATAATTGCTGCATGATATTTTTTTGTATATTATTCAGCCCTCGTGTAAACTGTTATTTGTGTTGCTGTGACAGTTATCTATGAGTTTTTAAGAGCTTTTCAGTGACCTATAATGGACACACACTGGACATAAATGGTCCAGCGTGCCAACTAATGGAGTTTGGAAGATATTTTTCTTAATTACAAAACAATAGTAATTTTCCAATAAGTTGGAATTTCATGTGTTTGTAGCTTTCAAGCTATAAATAGTTCTAAGACCAGACCATACTGATAATAGAGTTCTTAGCTGTGGTCAATGAACAACTTGTTTCACATGTAAATAGGTTGAGATGCCAGCATCCACACACCACAGAGAACAGAGAATCAACTTCAAAGTTAACCTAAAACTCTACTGTAAATAGGTAATGTATACATATACATTTATATTTTCAAGAAATGTTTTTTTGTTTAAATAGACATTTCCTGTAAATAATCACAACAAATAAATTCCCAGTACACTTTTAACCAAAAAAGTGAGCATTTTAAGTGTGTTTATTATATTTTAAAACTCATCTCTAACGTGTAAATATCAGATTTCAGTAATACTGTTCCGTACTGTTTTGTTGAACGGTGCTTTAAGAAGACAAATGTGACAGTGTTGATAGTTTGTTTTAAAGGAGATTTACCTCTCCGTTCAGGAAGCAGTAGAGCACAGCCACCACAAAGCCCTGAGGAGACACAAAGGGTCAGAGCATGAGACAAAAACAATGATGGATATACTGTAAACATGGCTGTTTGGTAAAGAGTTATCCTACGTCATTAATGGTGCTATTGTGGCTCTATGACTCATTACAAACTGAAACAAAGTTAACTGGATTTTACGGTGGCTCAGTGGTTAGTACAGTCACCTCACAGCTAGAAGATCCTTGGTTCGCATCCCAGTTAAGACACCTGGGATCTTTCTGTGTGGAGTTTGCATGTTCTCCCCGTGCAACGTGGGTTCTCTAAGGGTTCTTCAGCTTCCTCCCACAGTTCAAAAACATGATGAGGCTAATTGGTGATTCTAAATTGTCCATAGGTGTGAATATGAGTGTACTTTTTTTAAAAATCTCTATCTGTAGCCATGTGATAGACTGGTGACCTGTCCAGAGTGTCTCCTGCCTTCGACCTAAGTTGACTGGGATAGGCTCCAGCTCCCCGTGGCCCAAGTGAGGATTAAGCGTTGTATAGATGATGGATTTTTCTTGTAAAGTTGCAGGAAATTTGTAGACTTGCCCAAATGTTGTTTTGTGCAACTTCTCATTTCCCAAAATCACTTAACAGAGGTGTGGAGTACAAAGTTAGCATGACCCATGGAGCCACAACAGCCACAGTAATGGGAAATACAACAGGTTGAAATATTAATTAAACAATGATATAAAAAGAAGAGGCAGGCTGAAACAGTATGTGTACTCTGGCAATAATGTGCTGTAAATATGTTATTTTACACCCATATTTGCAATTTTATACATTATATACACAAATAATCACATGAAATTCCTCATTTAACGTTAATCAAATGTTCCATGTGCTTGTTGATGTGCCTTAAGTCTGGCCTGAGTCCAGGTCTCAAGACTTCTGATGTAAAATCAACATTTGGACTGTTTGAAAGACATTTGGAGCCATTTATCTTATTTATTACATTTTTGTATTCAGGCAAAGTCCAAGTCAGATTGTAAGTGCTGAATTAGAGGGCTGGCCACTGAAGCACTGAGACCAACTCATTTCACTACCCATGACCGTCACTGTCACTCATTTTACAAAAAAAGAAGAGAAAAAATATGAAATTAAATCAAACATCAAAACTTAAGTGAATCAACTCTCACTGCAGTTAGCAATAAGTTCTATGTTTTGTGACTTTGGTTTGACTCAGATCAAGGTCTTAAATGTCAAGCCCCTGCCAATCCCCTCTTCTTTCCTACCCTGGCTGTAACTGAAACTTGAGTTGTCTACAGTTCATACTTTCACAGTCATAGTTTGCTAAATTTCAGCCATAAAGGAGAAATGGTCACCTGGAAGGATCCGAGGCCGAGCTCAAAAACCAGGCGCTCCCTTTTGCTGACGTTCTCGGGGGAGAAGGCGAACACAGTGTAGTGGATCCCGAACAGAGGAATCAGCAGCAGAGTGGAGCGAGCCAACCTCCTGCAACACAACACACAGACACACATACTTAGCATCACACAGTCATGAGAGGACTGCACCACTGTGTGTATCCTCCTAGGCAGATATCATGAACTGTTTACGAGGGGATATAAGCATGCATGATTAAACACCTGCAGTAATGTGAAACAGAATAGTAGCATTTCAACTGTAAAACCAGTTCATACAACAATTTACATGAACTGATGAGACCCGTGTAGTTTGTGACAATACTGTTATTAGAGTAATAGTAATAACCAGGGTCATTAACATCCAAACTCCGAAAAGTTTTTGTTCTCAGCTTTGATTTACCCCTTCTCTTCTGACATTTCTACTCACTGTGGGCTCTTTTTTTTTTTTTTTTACTGTAATATGCAGACTTCTGTAGAAACAGCACGGCTATGTCTAGAAGTGCTGTTTCTACAGAAGTCATGTCTACAAGTAAAGAGAGAATTCAGAAATGTCTTTGACAAAGTTTTGATGTCTTAAATGATACAAAGAAAAAAGAAAAAAAAATTGGGCTTTTTTAAAATGAAAAAAAAAAAGAAAGAAATTAATCTGTCCAACATGTTTACAATTACCCACAGGTGTTAGTAACACTAGGGGAAAAATGGGGGCTCTACATACAAATATATATATATGTATATGTATATATAAATATATAGTAAAGTACTGACAGATAAATACTGGATTCATTTCCACCAATATCTGGGGACTGTAACTTCTGGACCAGAATAATGATGATGCCAATGAAGAGCACAAAGTTGATCTGTAGGGGAAAAAAACACAATAGCATCCTATTAGAGTAAATACAGATATCTCTGATAAGGAAGGGACTGTTCATGTCCTAGTTTCCTACCATAATTGAAGCCAGCACAGGTCCTTTTATCACCCACCAGATGGCAGCATTGTCATTCATGTCCCAGCACCTGAGAGAGTGAGGTGACAAAACCAGGTATTCAGCACATAAACAGGCAAAACTCGACGTGTAATTCTAACCTTGTTCCTAACTGACCCTATATCATCAAAGTGCAGCCTCAGCACCGCCCAGATGGTCACACAGACTGTCGGGGTTCCTGTTAGAACAGAGAACATGATGTAAACAACACTGGGTTCAGTGTGGGAGTATTGATCAAAGTGTGTGATCTGCCTGATGTCTTACCCCAGCCAATGATGATGTACCAGTAGAAATATCTCTTTTCAGGGAAGAAAGTCTCCACCAGTAAAGTGAAGAGATACAGACCTTCGATGAAGAGCCAGAAGTAGTTAGAGAGGACGCAGTAGTGGAAAAATATCATCACTGCTCGACACTCCAGCTTGAAGATGAGACAAATAAAAGAAATGGTAAGTTAGGATGCAATTAAATATCTCTAACATGAGAGCATCCTGCTTCTCTGGCATGTGCACAGCCACGCGTATGTTACTCACAGTGTGTATGAAACAGTGCTCGCTGTCCTCTTTGGCATACAGCACACCGTCTTTGATGAAGACAGAAATAGCTCTCAAGATGAACGACACAAATAGGTTCATGTGGATGAAGTTCCTGGTACAGTGCAGCTTCCTGTATGGAGCAAAAATACTGAAAATCACATGGTTGCTTTTATTAACCAAAAGCAATACATGCAAATGATAATTGCACTGAAAAACAGCTGTACAACCTCTGCTGTGAAACATTACTGATAATTAGTTAACAGAGGCAATAGTAGTATTACTATCATGACACAGCTACAAGTCATGTTGGCAGAACTGCAGTGGTGGCACAGCAGCATGATGAGCTGTCGTAGGAGGCAAAGTGATAATAACTGTGGAAGGCTTGAGGATGAAAGCAGTTTTAATATTGGCAGCATTCGCTCTACTAATACTATATTACAAACAGCAAGAGTACTACAAGTCCAAGTGTTATTTGTGGAAACTTAATAATTATT
>NW_007577976.1:513763-565222 GCF_000690725.1 Stegastes partitus
TCTGCCATGACAGTACTGTGATAGTGATATAGCAGCTGCAGCAGTAGATGAAGTACAAACAGCAACAGTAGTGATAATAATTAGTCCTGGCCAAAGTAGTACTATGAGTAGCAGTGGCAGCAGCCGTACAAGCAGCAACAGTATTAGAGAAACTCGTAACTCTATGATGCAATAATAGTTGCAGCAGCTGTCTTTGTACTGAGTACTGGTTGTAGTAGAAGTGATAAAAGTTCTATTGGGGCTGCATGAGTTTGGAAAAAAAATAGTCATATTTTGTCTTTTCATGATATATATTTAAACATAAAAAATGTAGGAATGTTCTTCCAAAAATTAATTCTATTTTAAAAGCATTCATTATTCTAGAATGATTCCAATAATTTTGTGGGGGAGTACATCTGCACAGAAACTTTGAAAAAAATAAATAAATAAATAAAAATCTAAAAAAAAAAAAAATCTGTTTGGAACCTTCCTCATTTGGTATATGACTGGCCAAGAAATCCAAACTAGGTTTTAGGTCTGGATGGCATTCAATTTTGGCTTTGCACTATGGAACGGACAAACAACGAGTTGTTTCCTCATCTAGTGGTAACAATTTCAAGACACTGCTGACAGAGTATCTGTATTTGTTCAACATCATCTTTTCTGTTGCCAAAATATTACAATACAACCCATCAGGGCTGCACAGTTAGAGCCAAAATGATAATAATTTGTTTTGTTGGTTTGTTCTATCTTCTCAGGTTACTTCTGTACCCATGAGCCCTTTTCACATTCATGCTGAGTGATTTATTTCCAAAAATGGAAAGAACTCCATATCAATATTTTATCCATTCTTTATATGACCTACCTTTATTTTGTATTTGAGTAATACCTAGGGTGACTACCACTGGCAGGTGGATATAGGGGTGATTAGATAAAAGCCCGGCGCTACTTTTGTCTCATTGTCCTTTTTTGATTTTAACTTGAAATGCCTCAAGTAGCAAAAACATTAGTTTCACTCTAACGTTAAAATATTTTTGGAGGACAGTACCTTTGGAGACAAAGAGAGATTCAGCATGATTCTCCACTAGCTGTACATCACTCTTGTCACTTTTCCACTGTGAACATTAAGTGCCATTTATTTGGAGAATGTGAACTTTTTTTTTTTTAATATGGGCATCAACTTCTAGTGGACAGTGGCATATTTAAGGGGAAAAAAAGTCTCTGGTTTCCCTCTAGGGAATTGCATCAGACCCCCCATCCAAGTAGAAACTTCTTGGGCATTCTTCATAATTGGGTACAAGATGCCTAACCTCACGTTAGTATCTAGTACAGAAAATTATACAAGCTGTTTTCAAAGGAAACAACAGTCAACTTTGTGTTCCTTCAAAACACAAGGTGGCTACTTGTGACTTCATACCCCACGCTCACACTAATCAGAGAAAACAATAAAACCAACTGCTAGGAGTTTAACAGCTCTGACTCATCGTGGCCTGGACTCCGCAGATCTCTGAAGGTGTCAAGCACCAAGACATTAGCTGCAGATCCTCTAGGTCCTGCAGGTTGCGAGTTCTTTCAATCATTCGTAGACAATTGTGACTATTTCATATTTTATTTAATTAGAGTTCATCCATTTATCAATTTGTTTGCATTTCCACATGTTTCTCTGTTGTTTATGTGCTCAGTTTTCAATAGGGATTGACCAATAACAATTTTCTGGGGCAATTCCAATACTGATTTTTAGTAATCCGGGAGACTGACAACCAATAATTGAAACTGACATATGTTTGCAAGAAAAGTGAAAATCTTGGTTGTCACTGTGCTGTGTCTCTCAGTTTAAACTTAATAAAATCTACAACAAACAAATACTTCTGATTGTCTTTTAAATTACATTATAACTTCTGGTGGCAGTGAATTCCCCAAAACATGCGTTATTAAAGAGACACAGATGTGGAAGTCATCAGTGATCAGCTCTTCACCATCATTCCTAACACCTCACCTGAATCTGCACAGGATGACCATGGCTGTGGTGAGAGAGACCAGAGAGGTGCTGTAGCCCACAGTGTACAGAGCCTTCACTGACACATAATACATATCCTGAAATAGGAACATAAGAACAATTTTTATTTTTTAGAAAATTGTGTTTCGCATAAAAAAATGTCCAAAACTCTGACTTAGTCACAGCTGCAGGTGCAGGTGGTGTTAAACTCACCGGGTGGCTGCTATTTCCTTCCTCGTACAGGCAGGCATCGATGTAGTGGGGGAAGGGCTCCGACCAGCCAAACTCAGTGCAGTTACGACTCACCGTCCCCAGTTCTGTGGAAACACACAACACTTTATTTGATTACAGCAAACTCAGGCTTATTTCTAGAGTGAAGTCAGGAAGCAACGCAGACCTTCTCAGAGTGATTATTTCTGCAACATCTGGAGGTGAACAAGTCAAGGTCATGCGTGGTAGCTATATCTATAATACCAAGCCAAGTCTATCATATAGACTTTGATTGGATTGTTTTGCTGAACATTTGTGCTTCAATCAATCTTTAGCCCTCTAGGTGGTGGCTGCTGTTTTTATTTTAGGGCCGCTTGCTTTACAAATTGTATAAAACTTCTGTACCATAAGATACAAAGTAAAGGAACAGATATTACATTTTCACCAATTGCTGGGCTGTGACAATGCCCCAAAATACTACAAATATATAACCCTTTAACATACACATTTCCCCTTTTATTTCCCCTTTAGTAGTTTTAAGGTTGTCCCAAATTCCCTATCCCTAATTGTTTGACAGTATCAGCTTGTTATAACTCTTCAATACAGCTATAAGATGATTACTTTTTAGAGACATTTTTTTTCTCCCTTGATGACTAAATCATATTTCATCTTTGTCCAACAGAAACACCTTTTCAAATAACCCACATGCATTTTACATTCTCTTGAGCCTTACCTTAGTTCTTAGTTTACTGTAAAGTACTTTGCAACTGTGTCGTGAAAGGTGCTATACAGTTATTATGATCAACAATAATAATAATAACAACAACAACATCCCTGAAAACAAGTCTTTACCCTAAAAAATCCTTTGGAAGTAAAGATAAGTAATAAGCTATAGGAACAGGATTCATAGTTAATGATAAATGTATATGAGGACTCATGAAAACTGACCATAGTCTTCTTCACTCATGAACTGAGAGAAGAGTTCAGGACAGTTGACCTCGACCACCTCACCCATCCTGGCTGGCTGCCAACACGTCAGATTGTCCCAAAACCATGGGCAGTCTGAGGACACCACAGAAGGAGACAAAAAAAGCCATATGTTCATTCACTGCAGCCCATTTATCACTATTTCAAAATTGCACATCCATCAAAATCTCTTATTGTTGCCTACTTATCAGAGGCCATATCAAAAGAGTATCTTTTCTTTGCAATCAACAAACAGAGCAATGAATTAATCTTTCTGCGACATGCTGCTCTCAACCTATGCATTGTCGATATTGCTGCAGCCTTTAATGTGTGTGTGTATGTGTTTTTTTTTTTTTTTTTCCTGCCATCCAGTAGAGGCCACCGAGATTCACCATTACAGTTCCTTCTGCCTTGTATCTACTGACCACTGACTAGTTTGACCAATTTTGCAATCAGTCATTAATACAGGGCGATTTTACAAGCAGTTAAACTACCCCCAGCCTAAAAATCTGTGCACTACGGTGCTTCAGCTCTGAGCGCAACCAATATAATGATGATGGGTGCGTCAAAGAAACCTTTCTGACAAGACTCAGGTATCGGATCCAAATGCAGGACGCCGGCGTGGTAACAAACAAAGAATTTATTCACAATAAGTATGCAACATAAAACAAAAATTCCGTAGAGCCAAAAAACCTCTTTGTGGGTCACTAAACAAAAAATCACAGCAAAGCTGGAGAACAAAGTATCAAAACAAAGAAACAAGATTTCAGAATCACTTAGCTTGGGACAATGAACGATTAAGATGGCACAGGGACGGTACGTGAACATGACACACTGGCACAACATGAAAACAAGACAACAAAATAAAGGCATTCAACAGAAACAGGAAGATGACAGAACGAGTCTAACTTGAGCCCAGAGTTAACAATGACACTTTCAACTGGGGCTTGAGGTGGAAATCACATGTGCTTTTGTGTTGACTTTTCTACAACTTACATAAAAAGCCGATCTTGAATTTATGTTTACAGTACACATCTAGTGGTCCCTTGAGACAAGTGTCTGTATTCAGGATATTATCATCAGTGGTAGTTGTAACTGTTTTTTTGTGTGTGTTACTGCTGCATTAATAGGCTATTTGCTTCAAAGAAAAGTGCTGGTAGCTTAGTGTCCTGATCTGCAGTACTGGTTAAGCAGTTTACACTTGTCTTTTCAAGTGTCTTATGTCAAGACAAAGTCCAGAAGCCTTTTAATGTGCTTTTGGGGTGATGATGTACCTGAATCTGTTAGATAACTGATAAAAACACTACAAGATTAACTTCTGCAGAGACAAACCCACACAGAGTGTCTTCACGAGTCTACTGGGTGGAGTTAGGCCATAATGGGATTCAACTTCTTGGTTTGGCTCGATTACATAGGGTAGTGCTGTCAGCCAATCTCTCCCCTGGCTTCCACCTTGGTTGATGCATGATTTTTTTTGTACTTTGGTTAATTCCCTTCTAACATTGTCAAAATTAGTTTTCATTACAACTTGTGTGTGGTCTCCCCTCCTTTGTCCAGCCTTGATCTGGGTTGTGACCAACTTTTTTCACTTTATCACTTTAGTGACAATAGCCAATCTAATCTTAGCTAGGTAACTGAAAACTACCCATTACCTGATACATGTATTTTTGAACTAATGGATCAGCTATACATTTATGTTCAGCATATCAAATAACTTTTTGTATGACTACATGTGCTTTTATCACTTGAACTGTTTTCATCCATGTCGCTATACATTCTCATTCATCCTAGTCATGGTAATCCTAGAAGCTTTAGTAGAAATCAACTAGGTGTCTCTTGTAGGTTCATGAAGATGTTTCACCTCTCATCCAAGCAGCTTCTTCATTTCTAACTGACCAATGGGGAATGTCAGAATTTCATAGTCACTCCAGCTCACATGGCTAACGGCCCATTAACGACCAGGACTCATGTGATTTAAAGTGTGAATTACTGTGAAACCAGGTGGTTCAAAAACAATAACAGCAATAAGGGTGGTGGAGCTGCAGTTTACACAATGAAAGATATGAATCTGCTATGTCAGGAGTGACTCAAGATGGCAATGATTGCAAAACTGTCTGGGGAGAGACCTTATCACTGCGTTATAAGTGCTTGATAAGTGATATCACAGACCCTCTGTTTAGAGATGGCTGTTCCAATTAGACATACATACATAAATTGAAGAAAACACAGGTGGTCTAATATTTTTTTTCCATGACTATAGATTGGTTCCTTCACTCCTCACTTAAACCATCTTTCCTCTCTAAACAAAATGTGTACATTGCTGTCCTCACAGGAATGTCCCTTATCTTTCAAATGCAGGTGGACTGCTGAGTGTTCTCCTGAAGAGCTGCTCTCCTGTGTTGAGCCATACACTTGTGAAGCTGTTGTATAGTTTCCTGTATGTACAAGTTCTTTATTCACGTACACACTTTGCTGCATTGGACTGCATATACAACGTTCCTCCGCTTGCGTGGTGGGGTTTTGTCCTTGGGTTGAATCCGTTTTTGTCTCTGAGTGTTGATTTGTAAACTGCACCGGTATGTTACGTTTGGAGAAAATCCAGCTTTTTGGATGAGAGGTCAAATGTTTTCAAGACCAAAACAGGAAGTCCGCTGGATTTTTACTAAATCAAAGATAAGTCAAAAATGAGTGTGGTTAATTTTAAGGGGAATAACTGTTTAATTTGGCTTCATCTTTTTAGCTTACAGACTAATGTGGCAAACATTAAAATATGCAAACAGACACTGGTAACATTAACTCACATTACATCAAGCTTTTAAAAATCAGGCATTTACAATATGCAGATCAGCACCACCAGCTAAATAATCAACCACATTCCTGCAGGATAAGAAAAAGTGTCTGCTTAAAATGTGTGTTTTGGGTCTCACGGTTATCTCTGCAAGGATTTACCCATTTATAAGCAGCAGTGTGATACGTATGTGAAGGTAGACAAACATGAACACATATAGAACTGATCTTATTAAAGAGGTCCTCCAGATCTGCTTAGATTTATAATATTAAAACCTCTAGCTGATCCAAAGTAGAGTTTTTTTTGTTGCTTCCCATTGTCGCTTATTCAAAGGAAATCCGAAGGAATCTTTAAATATGTTGAGTTTTTTCTTTATAAAATTTGTATGATCTTTACCTTACTGTGTGAGGTGCTATGAGATTACATACTTTGTGATTTGCTGCTATCAAAATGATTTAGTGTCTTAGCTGTTAACAGTCAGAATTACAGCCAATAAGACCCTCAGAAAACTTAAATAAATGCCAAAACAGTTTTCTCCATGGCACCAAAACACAACATAACCTTTACCCCAAAACTGAGATAAATACTAGTTTTAGGTATCTGAAGGGGTTGATATGTATGTTCAAGTGTAAATTTAACATTATGTTTTGACTACTGGCTGCTAACAAAGAACAGTAGACAGACGAGCAGAATCAGCAAGTAATAATCCATGCACTGCTTTTAACCAGCTAGTGCAGCAAAGCCTTTTTCTGTAAACAATTTAACATGCATTTTGTCTTTAAACAACAGAACAGAACAGAAAGGAAAAAAATGTTCTGTATATTTTTGCTTTTACAGGGGCTTTCTACCTCACTGTGAGAGTCAGAAAACAAGTTCTCTGAAACAAGGTCAAGAAGGAGGCCTGGCAAAAATCCCCCCTTAATCTGATCTTTCCGTCATCCATCATCTATTCAGCTACAGAGACGCCTGTCACTCACTGATCAGCTTTCATTTTCTTGATCATCATCATAAGACGTTGAATACTATAGCCTTTGCCCCTCCCTCTCTCCAAATATAGAAGCACAGGATGGAAGAACAGAATTCATTTTCTGCTGTGTTACTGTGTCAGCCCTGCTTGAGTTTTTTTATACCACAAATCAAGCGCAGACACACACAGAGGCAAACGGTGAAGTCTTTCTAATGATATCTCTTTGCAGAAATACAGGCCAGAGTCAATGGCAGTTGATTATCTCAAGTTCATTCGACCTTGGAGATGTTCTTGGTAATAATCCTTGCTTTGTTTTTTTTTTTTAATTAGCTCATGTAGAAAAGTGTTATAACACAAACATGACAGTTGTTAGCATGAGGGTAAGGGGTCAAAAAACAACACAAACTCACAAAAACATACCAAATTCTGGACTAGGATATTCCAAGGCCATCATTTCCAAGCATTTCTCCTGCTCCCTCTTAATCACACAGTTTGTGGGGACCTGTTGGCTGGAAACCTGGAAAACAGCACAAACACATACCACAGAGAAGAAGAAGGAGAGTGAAGTAGATGAAGAGCACAGAGGAAGGACTCAAAGGTAAATTGGAAGAGGCTGCTTCATTAGCTTCTCTGTGTGGTTCACACCCCAGTGTGGGAGAGGTCTTAGCTCTGGGATCTGTTTAAACACTCAACCAATTAAACAAATGATTTCAGAGCTGCTGGCACTCTCCCCATGCTAACTGACCCAGAGGAGGGGCATTATTCTAATGCAAATGAGCCAGGAAAGACTTTCAGACATGCACTTTTCACACTGGACCGTGCCAGGCGTTACTCCCATCTGTTAAGGACCGCTGACAGATACACAGAGAGAACCATTTATACTGGTGCTCTCCAGCAGCTTCAACACAATAAAGGCGAGAGATCACAACGACAGCCAGAATCCCAGAGCTACAACTCGAGACATGGAGGTTACCTTCAGAGACACCTTCATTACAGGCCTTCTAACAGCTGCTTAGTGCCAGGCTGACGCAAGGACTGAGGAACGAGTGTGGTGACGATGGAGGTGGGTGTCTGGTAAGAACACGGTCTGGTGTCTCTGTGCTGGCGTCAGTGTGACACCATGTCTAAGCTTTATGAGGTGTAACAGGGGAACATTCATCCGCTGATGTCAACAGTGCTTGCTTGGGATTCATGCACTGAAGATTTAACAGTCATAGAGATACAGTAGTTGGGAGGCATTGTGTGGAACACGCACAAATCTGCTGGAAGATTTATGGGCTGCAATTTCTAGGAAGGACACCATAACTGTATTGATAAAGTTGAAGTGGGAGAAGTAAAAACACAGATGATTGAATTGATGACAGTCTTCAGTGTGTAAATGTTGATACTATTCTTTCCTAAAATATTTTGTCCATATGAGCTGGTTGCATAATGTGGTTTACAAGAAAAAAGATCTTTTATCTCTCTGAACTAAATAGACCCCTAGTGGGTTGACCAAATCTGAAAACAAAAACTACCCCCCCAGAATCTGAGGGGGTTTGGTTTTTCCAGCATTTTTCGGCTCTCATACAGGAGATACACAGGAAATCTTTTAGGGATGAAATACACATTTGAGCTCTGTTAAAAACTGTGCGGAAATCATTAACCTTTCATTCAAGGTGTCAGGCAGATCCAGGTATCTAAAGCCCAAACTTCAATTTTGTTCTGCACAATTTTTCTATATTCAACAATGAGCATCAGTATTATTGGATATATCATAGTTTCAACAGCAAAACTGCACCAGTTTAATGTCTATGACAGAGACTCATTGAAAGACACATGGTACCCTGGATGTGTTGTCTGTTTTCTGAAAATTTACTCAAGAAACTAAACTAGAAAGTGCATTTTGAGTACATTTTTGAGTAAAGGGTCATACCACCCTGTGGCATAGATGGTTGATCCATCCATCTATTAATCCATCCATCCATCCATCCATCCATCTATACACCACTTAATCCTCACTAGGATCACAGGGGGCTGGACCCTATCCCAGGCGACTCAGGGTGAAGCCAGGGGACACCCTGGGCAGGTCACCAGTCTATCATAGGGCTACACAGACAGACAAATATGGATACTCACATTCACACTGATGGAAAATTTAGAATCCCCAATCAACCTCAGCATGTTTTTGAACTGTGGGAGGAAGCTGTGGTACCTGGTGAGATCTGATGCTGCACTGGGAGAACATGCAATCTCCACACAGAAAGATCCCAGGTGTCCTAACTGGGACACAAACCTCTCTAGCTGTGAGGCGACTTTAAATCAGTGGTAATGTTGTCTTGTATTGACAACCATAACTCGTAAGAACTTTAAAGGCTTGATAATATGTAAGATAAAGTTTTAAACTGCCTCCACTAAATCCACCACAGAAAAGACTGCTTAGTAATTTCCACACACATCCCATTCAGTTGTAATGGTGAAAAGTTTACCAGTTGACATCTCAAAACAATAAACCATGTACTGAGGTACTTATAAAAATGTACATGACTGCTTGAGCTTTGGATGTAAACATAGAGGAAATATGTACCTGCCAGGTTTTGGGGAATAGTTAGGTTAGGCTGGTTACCATGCCACCCCATGTGTAGTTACAGAAGTATTGTTATTCTCATAAAAACACAGTACTGACAATGTCTTAAAAGTTTTAGGTTGAGAGCTAAGTTTTTTTCATAATATGCGCACAATGAGAGTCAGTCTGTGAGATAAGAGTTACTGCAAGTTCCCAAACCAGCAGAGATAAATGACATTACACAGCAATCTTTCTGATCTGGGTGGAGAAAAACATGTCCCATATTAATGTGGGATGTATGCATCACTAGAAACATGGTCAAATGTCAGAGGAATATTTTTTATGGTTTCAGAACAGTTATATAGCAAGGAACACATCACTGAGAAGAGATGACAATCTCATCCAACGCAATAGAGGCTTTGAACCAGAAACAGAACTATCCAAAAGTTGATGTGTAAACAGCAAGCCTGTAGACTGAATACATTTTGCAGATATTAGTATTGAATTCCTCTTGATCAAAGAAAATTTTAGGTATCTCAAACGTCATTCTTAATCTGCAGCAGTTGTGACTTCATTTTTAAAACTCATAATTCCAGTTGAAGATCTCTTTAGTTTCCTTCAATCACGATATCTACATGTCCTTTTTAGATATCTTGAATTAAGTCTGAGCTAGTCAGAATGACGTAGATATTTTTGTTTTGATATTTTGTTTGTTCTTCATAAACTCCTTGTTGATGTGCTCTTTCCATTTCACTGCATTTTGCAATGATCTTATTCATCACAGCATCTGCCATTACTTCTGTTAAGACTTTTAATTCGGAAAAAAAAAAAACAAAAAAAAACGTTTTAACAGAAGTAATCGCGGTCAAAGGACATTTGGGCAAAATGTCAAAAAACCTCTGCGCATTGATAAGTTAAATAATTGGAGTGATAACCTGCTCATAACAGTTGAGTTTCTGTATTTGAGATTTGGCACCTAACTAACCAAAGTTGATGTAATACTGTTAAGATGTTTAAAATAGTACAGTATGAGATGTGATTCAGACCTTGGCTGTCAGTGTTAAAATGCTTCATGTTTTAGACACACATCCACCTTTCTGACCTCCACATTTTCACTTTGCATCACTTTAGACTTCACTCTTTGACACTGAACTCTGCCAACAAACATCACTCTTTGATCCTGATTAAGTTGATATGATCCCAGGCAACAGCATTGAAAATGATGGGTGTTTGAAGCAGCAGGAAAGCCAAATAAACCGCTAGTCTTGAAAGTGTAAAGAAGTTTTTTTTTTTGTTTTTTTTGCTGAAGTGTTTATTTCTCTGCTGTGTAACCTCATGGGACTAATTATATCATATCTATCTGCCCTGAATCACTGTACTGAATCTAATTAGGTCAAACATTGCATGCCCAGCATGATCAGGTTCACACTACATACACATGGCTTTATGTATGTGCATGTACACCTGTGTAATGACTGCTAAATGATCACACAGCTTATAGGGTGTCATACAGTATATAAGAGCGGTTCAGCTGCTGGACCACACAGAATACTGCGTAGTTTTCATAATTCAAAATTCTATAACGTCAGTCTTGCATGCCATTTGTTGTTGCAGCTGTTATGGAAATATTCAGAAGAAAAGCACCCCTACACTTAGCAAGAACTGTCAACACTTGTTGTGTTTTTGGTATTTTA
This sequence comes from Stegastes partitus, assembly GCF_000690725.1. Classification (NCBI taxonomy): domain Eukaryota; kingdom Metazoa; phylum Chordata; class Actinopteri; family Pomacentridae; genus Stegastes; species Stegastes partitus. Next base: position 524,909 of record NW_007577976.1, read on the forward strand.
ATAAAAAAAACAAAAACAAACAGTTACCTACATAGGCAGTGCTACAGATGTTTCTAGAAATACATTTACTGGTGACTAAAATCTATCCAAGATATTATCTGAGTTTTAATTGAGAAACCTCATTAACAAATCACTCTTTTGAAACCAGATACTAAGTAACCAAGAACTTGGAAAGCCTTTATACACAAGCATAGTCATTTCATAAAAAAATAACTGTCAGTGTCACATCTCTACATAAACCAGTTGCTGCACCACAGTACAAGATACTGTGTAATCCAGTACAAACAAATCACAAAATGATTATTCTGGACAAAGACTAGCATGCATTTTCTTCCCACTCTGCCTTCCCCTATTTCATCCCCCTTGCAGTCATTCAGAAGGTGTATCTGCTGCTCATGTTCTCAGTTTCTCTGACAACACTTCAGCTTGAGGGCGATGACTCACATTTAACCGCAGTAATAAAATAACTTTCTTCACAGGTTTTCATGGAGCAGAGGAGAGGAGGTCCTTTTTCTTTCTCACACAGTTAACAGACAGGAATAATATTGAACAAACAATGAATAAATGATGAGAACGCATCGTTATCCACCGTTCCTGCCGCACGCTGATCAATGAATTATTGATGATGACACTCCATATGGTTACTCTAACAAAGTGAATGACTCGTGTGAAAATCAATCCCTGTTTACTGAATTTATTTAGATGAAGCTCCACCTGCTGCTGAGTCTGTTTGCGTGTTGATGTTTTAGCTGCACGTACACAGGAGCGGTCACTCACATATACACAGAGATAAACCATAGGTAGATAAATTGTCCTCTAGCCTTAAAATAAAATTGTTCTGAATATGGTTTCTTTTATAAAGGACCAGTAAGTAGGATTTAGTAGCACATCGCAGCGAGAGTGCAGACTGCAACGAACAGAAGACAACTTTTTCACCTCTGGCCATGTGTATAGAAAACCTAAGGTGGCTTCTATGTCAATGCAAAAGGCAGAAACCTCTCTCTAGACACAATGTTTGGTTTGCTGTTCTGGAAACTGTAGAAGCATAGGGGTGCCCCACAGTGGACTCTGTATATGGACTTGATATGAAGAACTAGTTCTAAGCTGATGAGGATGCAACTATTCATAGTTACAGGCGATTTCCACGAATGTAGACACAATTATAATTACTGTGTAAGCAACAACAACAACACCAAAAACAAAAACTAGGAAAAACAACTTACAGAGGGAGAAAGGAAAATGAGGGTGAGGGTCAGCAGGCTGATGATTGCAGCAGACATTTTTAACTTCTCAGTCAGGAGTTTCCTCTAAACATGGAGCTCCTACAGCTGCACAGATGAACACTATTGGGCATCAGTTCACCTCAGGATCTGAAAAACACAAGAGTGTAGTAAGTAAGAGACAGGACGCCATCTTATTAAGACATTTGTATACATTCAAAGTATCCATCACATTGAATCACCACATTTTAAGTGTCTGTATACATCTCTGCAGAGCAAATCCAAACAGCAAAGCACTCAGAGTCAAAATGTTTATAAAAATGTCCATTAGAGTCTGCTGGGCTCTAAAACTGTCTTTAAGTAAGTATGTGATACGTGTTTATGGTAAAGCATTACAGTCAAAATTCCTATATTCCTCCTTACTCCAAATCATTATATTTCTCTGTAGGTGTTTTTAGACAAATATTTGTAGACACACTTTTCCTAATTTCATTGTGACAAGCCACAAAAACATGCATTACCACTCTGTCATCACAGCAGGATATAGGTGCACAAAGACGCTCTCCTGTGACCAGCACTGTGATAAGGATGAACTAATATCATCAGGTTGGTGTGCTAGTGGCACGACAGAAAGTTACATTTTTAAAAGCTCTTTGTCTATCTTTCCTGCCACCTTATTTCTCTGTTTCAGTAATAACAGCTTGTTACGTCCCCTTTGTTGCATATCAAGCATTCTATTGTGCTCTTTTCCCACTGGCAGTATGAGTGTAAGCAGTTTTAATTGGGAATAAAAACAATGCACTTGCATCACAGATTTAGCAGAACCTGTGTAGAGATACAATTGTTCAATAAAAAATGGTTGGGACATAAATATATAAACACACTTGGCACCGTTTGGCCAGTGAGTCAGTGAACAGCTGCAGGTTTCTAAAAGCAGCACACCTCTACCATGCCATCAAGGTTAACAGCTTCTTGTACTTTGCTTGCTGTGCAGTAGAGAACAATCCAGCTGCAACAGCACAGCTTGAACTGTTGCAGTTGTTCATTGATCAGTTCTTTGCAAATGAAAGAGACAGTTTTACTGTCTGAAACATCATATTCTAGATATTGTGTAAAAATGTTGAACTGCACCTGGATCCAAATTTGCACCAAAGTGAAGCTGTGATGCACAATCATTGCACAAGTTCATAAGAGAAAGTTAATAAAACATTCTCTGTCTCTCAATGTTTGAAATTTTAAAAAAAGAAGAAAAAAAAGTTATATTAACTTAATTATACACTGTTTCTTGCTTTTGTCTCTACCTAAAACAGCTAATTGGCAACAAAACAGAAATAAATCAATAAATTAGAAACTACCTCTTCTTTAAGCAACACCATACATTCCCTAGTCTCAGCTTGTAATATTTGATCATTTTCTTCATCTGACCAACATCTTCAGAAAGACAACATCAGCTGCTTTGAATTTTTGAACCTTTTAAAAACAAGTATTCAGCAAATTCAGTACACATCTACTTACAGCAACAGCAGAAAACCATGACAAACTGCTGCTATCCAATTAAATGACTGAGTTTTCCAACTATAAATGTGAACAAGCATGTCTAGTTGTGTGTCTGTAATGAGCCAATGTGCATGTATGTGTGAGTTCTCATGGATGCAGCATGACGCTGCAGGCCTGGAGGGTTCGCATGAACAAAGCCAAGTAGCAGGACTGAGCGCTCAGGCCTTGTCCCACAGGGAGAGCTTGGCAGCTTGGCATTCCAGCTCTACCAAAACTCTGCCAGCACCAAGTCCCTCCTCTTGCCGTTGTCAAGAGCAACAGCTGAGAGAGCTGCTGAGTTTGGACTTGAAGTGGACCACGTGGACCTGGAACCTCCCTCTGCTCCTTCTTCTGCTCTTTTGTAAATAGCCTCTCTTACATTTGATGATATGCTTATTTCTGTTTGTTTTTGTACGTGATAATAAACAGTTAACCTTCACTAAAACTAAAATTTCAGTGGAAACATACTACTGCATTTCAGTTTTAATATGAATTCGGCACTCTAAGCATTAATTCATCGCAGCCATCCACAAACAGTACCTTCATTCATATTTTGCGAAAGTAAGTCATCGAAGGACACCCACACCAAAAAACAAACCAGAAACATAACAAAACAAGACACAACATGAATGGGAGTCTGCAGCATTGCCAAGGCCACCATAATGGCTGCTGATGCTCTTCCATAGAAAAGCTTTCATGGTGAGTGCCTCAGCACAGACTGCCATTAATCCATTTCTGAGGAGAAAAAAAACAAACCCATTCAGTGTTACACCACCAAAGTACTGATGGTATACTTCCACAGTGGAGAGGTTAGGTGCAGGAAAACAGAAAAAAAAAATTACACACTTAATAAGAAATTAGATATTGAAGGTCTGAGCAAACCATCTATCTTTATACTGAACAATTTTGGAATAAGCTCATATTTCTGCCTATGAGACCAAAGTTGTAGTATGGCAATGCCTTATTCATTTTTTCTCCTTTATTTCAGTAGGAACAGTGTAGAGATGGGAAATGCTTGTGAGAGGGCAGGGGAGTGACATGCAGCAAATGGTTTGGCTGGCTGGGAATCTGCTGCTCAGGGCGTATGTGCCCATATGGTATGTGCTCTAACCACCCGGCTATCAGATCGCTTTGAATTACTCATATTCAGACACAGTGCATCAGTCTGTTGACTAGCCAACTGTGTTAATTCAAATGGCAGAGAATTCACCTATTACTCGAATCTCTAGTTACAGCCACAGTACTGTGGGAAACCTTTAGGCGTTTTACATGTTTAGATTCTTGTCCATCACAGGGCGCCATCAGGGAGGCATCAGATTTGTGTCCAATTGTTTTTGTGACAGGACAATGAAACTAAACTTGCTGCCACTTTCATAAAAAACTATCTTTGCATAAGAGCAAAAAACCCTGCTGAGTCCTGATCTGCACAGTCATCCTGTGAATATAGAGAAAGACTGTTTTTTTAATTATAGACATTTGTATCTTCATTGCAAAGACACTGCCTTTTACCGTCATCATTTTGAATACTTGATCATCTTTGAGTAGCTTTCTAGGACAATATTTACTGTACAATATGTTCCATTTTAACTAAGATTTATTTTTACTTGAAAAACATTTCCAGTCTCTTCCAGGTTGTATACAGCCCGAACACAGGCATGGGCAACACTTCAGCTACATAGAACAAATGCAGACTGTTACAGAAGAAGATGTGTCACAGAATTTATCTTAGTTTTTATTTTTTTCTTGCTACACCTGCAGTGACATGTGCGAGTTACAGGGAAAACAAGATGATAAGCTCTCATTTTGGGGTTGTCATGTCTTTAGACAAGACTAGACTTTTTAAGGGATAAAGTATAGTAAGGAACTGCCTGCAAAATAAAAGCCCCCAGGGTGATCAAGACTGAAATGGAGGCTGTATTTGACACAAAGTAGTAATTTCAGGTATACTGGGAGTTTAATTTATATATATAAAAAAGACACTTTATGATCCATTTCTGTGTCATAGGGCTGCACACACCTCTCATGAAACATAAATATGATACCTATTTTTACATGTACACAGTGTAAGACTGTGGTGTGTGTGTGTATACAGCTACATGCTTCTGTCATGCCTGGTATAGACATTTGCAGACCCAGACACATGCAGGTGAATTAAATAAGAGTTTTTTAAATGACAAGTTAAACAGAAACTATTGTTTGGGGAGGATGCTAAGCTGAGAAGGAAAACAGAATGAGGAAAACAAGACTGAAATCAGAAAAGGGGCAAAATACAAAAAACGATGAAAAACTCTAAATTAACACCACGGGGGAAACCAAACAAACAAAACGGGGATACTCACAAAACGGTTAAAAACTGAAGAGGGCAGACAGGCTCGTGAAATCTGGGATCTGACGAGGGTTGGGGAAAAGCTGGAACAAGGCTGGGGGCAGGTAAAGGCTAGCTGGGGGAATGCAGGCTGGAAGCAGGTTGGGGATCAGTGGCAGGAGAAGGCGGGCAGCAGGGACGATCCAGGGGGAGAGTGTGTTGCTGATGCAGGGGGGGTCCAGGTGGCAGCAGCTCAGGAAAGGCAGGGGGACCAGCAGAAACACAGGGGATGAAGGTCTATGGTCTGCCAGGGTGTGGTGGAATGAACAGGGCTTTATAGCAGGAGGTGGATGATTGAGTTCAGGTGAGCTGATCCCTACATCTATCTCCAATATCTGTAATCAGGCAGGCTGAGCAGGGCTGGATGGACTGGGGGTGAGCAAGGAGGAGAGAGAGAGGCAGAGAGGAGGGAGAAGAGAGGGAGAAAAAGAGGGAAACAGGAAAGGACTGGGGCTGAGGCTGAAGGTCATGACAGAGACTGCTGTTAGTGTTAACATACTCCAACATGACGCCATCAAACCCTTTCAGTTAACTGCTGCTTCCACTGCTGTTGCTTTGATCTCTTTTCTTCCAGTCGACATTGGGCAGGTGAAACACCATCTCCAGGACAACCAAGCATTAGCTTCATTAGTTGTAGTTCTACAGCTGGGGTCACTTTCATCCAAAGATACATGCAGGTTGTCCAGTTCTGGCATCACCAGGCCCACTCTTTGTAGCAACAGTTTTCCTTCCCAGTCTATAGCAGAACACCACCAGTTTCCTGAGGTACTGGCAGAATGCCCAGTCACTTTTTCATCTCAATTCTCAGACTCTTACCTTCTATTTTATTCTGCAATAAATGATCCAATAAATGCTCATCAAACTGGAATGACTTGTGGTTGTCCTGGTATTGGTTCTGTGTGAGTTCCAAAAAAGTGAGCTGCAAACACATAGGTGAACCAGTGTACACTGACTAATATGCAGGTGATTAGACCAGCCAGCATGTATCCTCTGATGGAGATCTCTAATGCAGTAAGCAAAATGGCTGTTCCAGGCAGCTAATTTCATGCGTTAGAAAGGCGCTGCTGCTTTTTGCCCTGCTGTATGCTGTTTTGTGCAACTCACTGTAGTTGGTTTTGCAAATTCAAATAAAAGGAATTTGCTCAACTTAATACTCCAACAAAGGTCTTTCATTATTATTAGCCAATAATGCAGTCTTGAAGAGAAGTCATTTGTCAAAATCTGATTCAAAAGATCAAAAGTTTGGGGGGTGTAAAGGCATTTTAAATATCATATGTATCATATACGCTCACCTCCATGTATGCAAATGTTCCACCAAAACATTTCCCCAATTATTATTTTAATTCCACACAATATAATTGTAGTTGTTTTAAAGATATAGAAACAAGTCTGAGCATCTTCTTCCACCACAGCAGAATGACATGAGCTGCAGCCATAGACTGGCTATGTGAGTCTACAGAGAGCAAAAAGAAATTGAGGAATTCATATTTTTGAGTTATAAAACTGGCAAAGTACAGAAAAGTACAGAGTTGCTGCCTGGTAAGCTTTTTCAACAAGGTTTTACTGTTTCTTATTTCCACATCTAATGCCAGATGCTGAGTTCCAGTAAATGTATGTGTAAACTTATGTACTCTGCATAAAAAGAAGCACGTTTTTAGGCCAAGCTATCTTTTTTACCAGGCATAAAAGACATCAATCAGACACAAGTCCATTGATACTTTCTGCCTTTGCATATCATGACGGCACATAATTTAGTCATCCACAAAAGTCTGTTAGAGTCTACACAGACTCCTCTGTGGACGTCCACATGCAGCTTAAAATGTATCTCCACTACCAGTGCACAGCACTGCACATGTTAGGAAAACAAGTCTCCATCATCCAAACCTTTGTAATTCATCATTATAAGCAGTCGCTGCCCGACTTTGGAGGTGCTTTGATTTGCTTTTTATCGATGGAGCCCAAACAGCCCAAGCTCTAAATTCTTCAGAACTCCTGCACTGTCTGTCAATGCCAGATGTAGAAAGTATGAATCGGCCTTTGGCCCAACTAGAAGAGTGTGTAGAACCAACTGATTAGGAGCACGCTTTCAAGTGTGACTCTTGATATCAACAGTATGAAACAAATATTTGTTTAAATAAGGACCAAATTAGTCCTCGTGATAAAGACACATTTGGTTCTACATGGATACACATGGGTTTAAAAAAAAATCTGACTTAGCTCAGCAGCTGCTCAGGACTCTCCTCCCTAAGCTGTAATCAGTGGCTTAATGAGTCTCAGCGGCTTTCATGTTCAACACTGTCAGCCTGAGTGTGTGTAACGTTTGATGCTCCATCTAAAGAGCACGCACTTTATTAAAGAAACACACACATCAATGTTTACTTTCCAGACTAAATATACACACATTCTGGACACTGGTCTGTACTCTAGGTTTGTCAGTAAACTACTCGTGAAGTTGCACCCAAGACAGGATGAGCAGGGAAAGGAATGAAGAAGTACAAGCACAGCAAGCTGAAAAAACAGCATAGCTGAGACCATGAGTATGTTTGTGTGAAGAGAAACAAGTCCTCTCGGGAGAAGAGGAGTTATTTCTCTCAGGAATAAGCGGGAAAGGGAGAAGCAAGGTGTTCCTAATGATCACTCACCTGTAATACTGCAGCACTGCTCAGACAAACACTTTCAAATGTCTGTGATGAGACGCAGCATTAGGCAAAAACGGAAAGAAAGTGTAACCCACCAGTGAGAGCAGTTTGGTCCCTGAGGATATGTGCTGGTCAAGCTTTGACAGCTGTTGTGGCCTGGAGAGTAAAGGCATGCACCGGCATATCCCCCTGGACTCCCTGAGAGATCCTCAACTCAAACTCTTCTTCTCTTCCTACCTCTCATCTAGTGAGCACTCACTGCTTTCTTCAAAAAAAAATTAATGTTCTCTGTGCTTCAATATTCATCATCTAATATGTTAAGCCAGCACCGGACTGTCTAATTCCCACTGAATACAGCAGTAAGTCACTCAAGTCTCCCGATCTATATTTAGCCGAAGGAATTATGGGAGGAATTAATATACACAGACATGACTTAGTCTTCATTATTTAGGGGAGGGAGAGGGAGGTGCACACATTAGAGAGAGAGAGAGAGAGAGAGAGAGAGAGAGACAGAGAGAGAAAGAGAGAGAGGGAGAGTGAGAGGAAGAGAAGGAGAAGAGTATGAAAATTGGCCTGGTTTCTCGCTCCCATTATGTCCCGTTTTTCCCACAATTCATTTGGGAACTGTGCAGTCACGGGACTGAGGAAAAAATGCTTTGAAACAAAAATAAAGGAATAGTTAAAATAACATCACAACATCATCAGAGATACAAAAGACAGGAGCCATTAGTATTTCTGATGACTTAATTGTTACACAGTCATCCTGAAATTATATTTTAATTTGTACTCTTTGTGGGCTGCAAGGTGGTGCAGTCGGTTAGCACTGTTGCCTCGCAGCAAGAAGGTCATGGGTTTGCATCTTTCTGTGTGGAGTTTGCATGTTCTCTCCGTGCAGCGTGGGTTCTCTCCGGGTTCTCCGCCAAAACATGTTGAGGTTAATTGGTGATTCTAAATTGTCCATAGGTGTGAATGTGAGTGTTCTTGGTTGTCTGTCTCTAAGTGTAGCCCTGTGATAGACTGGTGACCTGTCCAGGGTGTCCCCTGCCTTCGCCCTAAGTCAGCTGGGATAGACTCCAGCCCCCCCGCAACCCTAGTGAGGGTTAAGCAGTGTATAGATAATGGATGGATGGATGGATGGATGTACTCTTTGCTTGCTAAACTGCATACTGTATTGTTCATTTATTGATATGAAGTAAAACTTAGACACATTAGCTGGCTTATGTATACAGTTTTGGTAGGAAAATACATCCATTATCCATCATCTATACACCGCTTAATCCTTGTATTGTACGACAAGGGGTCGTGGGGGGCTGGAGCCTATCCCAGCTGACTTAAGGCAAAGGCAGGGGACACCCTGGACAGGTTGCCAGTCTATTGCAGAGCTACACTTAGAAAGAAGCACACTCACATTCACACCTATGGAAAATTTAGAATCACCAGTTAACCTCAACATGTTTTTGGACTGAGGGAGGAAGCCAGAGAACCCGGGGCCTCATATATCATCAGTGCGTACGCACAGATGTATGCGTAATGAGTGCATACGAACATTCCTACGCAAGGTATGGAATTTATCAACTTGTACTCATACTTAGGAATGCGCCTAAATCTCTCTGACCATGCCTATGCACACAATCTAGTGGTAGAATAGCGAAACTACAAATAGAAAGTATTCAAGGATTTTGACCACCGACACATTCCAGCGTGAGGTTGGAGACATGTGCAGCATTTCCCAGCCATTACTGAGCAGGATCATGCCAGCAGTGTTGGATGCCATAATTCCCCTGGCACCAGCCTATAGTGCTCTTACAGCCATCATCAACAAAATCAAACAGGGACTTTATGCCATCGCTAGATTCTCAAACATAAGTGGAGCCATAGACTGCAGATCGGTGTGTCTCAATGCAGGAGCTGTTGAAGACGGCTGGCTTATTAGTGAGTGTTACAAAGTGTGAAATGTTTTAGCTGGACTTAGTTTAGTTATTAAAACATCCCGTCTGTAGGTGATCGGGGTTACCCACTGGGTAACTACACTAAAGTTGTAGTCATTTCTCTTTTATAGGCTGTGATGCGCTTTTTGGCACTGAGCTTAACATCAAACCATTTTTACATTTTTTTTTAAATTTTATTTCTGCTAGTGATCTCTCCTCTCCTCTTCCAACAGAAATAACTGCAGTGGTTATCTTGTCCCGTGCAGTATTTTTTTCTTTCACTGCTTATCCCAAGATTTCATGTACCAAACAGTTGTTACTGGTTAGCTTCAACCTTGCTAACAAGCAAGACAGAATTTACAACCTTTTCTACACAATGATGATAAATGAGGCCCCTGGAGAGAACCCACACTGCACAGGGAGAACATGCAAACTCCACGCAGAAAGAACCCAGACCCCAGGTGTCCTAACTGGGATGCGAACCTGGGATCTTCTAGCTGTGAGTCAGCGGTGTCAACCACCAAGCCACCGTGCAGCCCCGGGAAAATATATCTTAAAAATATGGTATGTGGATGACCTTCTTTTTAGGAAACTGCTGAATATGTTACAAAATGCTGCAGTTGTATGTTCAGAAAAAAACACATTTCATTTTTTTGCTACAGTATCAGCTTGTAGCAACTAAAGCAATGATTTTATGCTCATGTAGTGTCGCAGCACTAAAGGCAAGAGATGTGATCATTGTCACTGGCTACATATGTGACAAACATATTTTTCTAAATTTCACCTAAACTATGATCAACATATTCGGTGAAAAAATACAAAAACTGACCACTTCATTCACTGGGAAAAGCAGTAGGGTTGCACAATGTATGTATATAAAAAAAGCGACAATTGCCTCTTCAGTGATATTTATTGAAACATAAACATCAGATGTTGATCATGTTTATTTAACTCTGGAAAGCATGTTTGTGGTCAATAGTGAACTGATTGTGCTGCCTGCATGCCAACAAACTCTGAGCCTTTTAAATAAAGTTGTATTCAAGAACCCTTAAAATAGAGTAAATGATGTTCTGTAAGTTTAAGTGTTTGACTTCATTTATTTTCACTGTGCAGTACAGTGTCGTTGCTGGAATGATATGTCATGCAGTCCTAGTTGCCACTGAGAATAACTTCCTAGCTACTTACAAATCACAGGCAATTATTGCCTAACATGAAGGCTTTTGGATTATTCAGAAATTCCATCCATCCATTATCTATACACCGCTTAATCCTCACTAGGGTCGCGGCGGGGCTGGAGCCTATCCCAGCTGACTTAGACCAAAGGCAGGGGACACCTGGACAGGTCACCAGTCTATCACAGGGCCACACTTAGAGACAGACAACCAAGCACACTCACATTCACACCTACAGACAATTTAGAATCACCAATTAACCTCAACATGTTTTCGGGCCTTGTGGGAGGAAGCCGGAGAACCCGGAGAGAACCCACGCTGCACGGAGAGAACATGCAAACTCCACACAGAAAGATCCCGGGTGTCCTCACCTGGACGCGAACTGGCGACCTTCTTGCTGCGAGGCAACGATGCTAACCACTGTGCCATCATTCAGTAATTGATTTTACTATTAAATGTATCAATGATTTTCAGACACTCTCATCACATATATTGCCAGCCGCTTCCATCAACTACACTCAACTGTACATCAGAGAAAATCCTTTTTAGCTCTATTCCTGACACTTCTTGATAGTGTTGGATGTTGCATCTTGACTACAAAAGTTTTGGAGCTTTTCTGGAATACCATTCTAAGTCTGGGAGTATATTTTTTGCCTGCAGGTGTTTTTTTCAGGTTGCCTACAGCACCACCAACCTTGAGCAGAGCAAAGCACCCAGGAATAGAGCTGATCCATAGAATGATTCTGACATAGAGGACAACTGAGTTCTTTCTTTCATGTGACACATACTGACCCAAAAAGTTCTTGTCCTGCAACTTTTTGGAGTAGTTACAAAAAGTAACTTTAATGGAAATTAATGAGGCTCCATCGCTGACTTGTATGGAGCTTGGATGTGGCCTGTAGGAGAATAAGTGCATAAAAACACTCCTCCTTTGTCTGCTGCTTGTGTGGTTGGTTTGATTTCCTGATTTGGGAGCCAGATATATAAAATATATATATAACATAAAAATATCAGGTAGAAGCAAGCAACTGCGTAATAACTTAGACTTCTATGAATTTCATCTCTGTTCCTCCCAGGCCTCTTCTTGCAAGTTTATACACAGTCATTTTTATTTTAAAGCTTGCAAAGCTTCATAATAAGTTTTAACTTCTTTATACTTCAGTGATGTTATTCCTAGTTTTCGCCATCAACCCAGCCAGTTTCATAGCAGCTTACTGCTGTGAGCTCACAGTAACAGAAATAATAACAATTATTAGTAGTAGTAGTATTATGTCATTGGGAAAAAATTCGAAGTTTTCAGAATTTTGCTTTCTATATTCTAAGATAAACTATATTCCAGTGTGGAGGAAACTACAGGAAATTGAAACTATCACTTTGTGATCAAGGAAAAGAAAACTACAGCATGGACAAAGAAACTAAAACTGCAGCAGCACAAATATTTACACTGTTGCACCTTGGTTTCATCCTCAAAACTCACCAATGCTCTCTTGTACAGTCATTTTTAACATCTCTGGAGTAAGCCCTTTGATCTAACAACTTCAAGAGCAGCTCTCTCTGTTCTTGTGTTATTACAGACATGTATGCACAAGTTGTGACCCTTGACTAATTAATTTGATTTCTTCCCATCCATTCCGCATTGGAAATCCAAATGCAACTTTTTATTGATGGGTTCTCTGTTCAAAATTTCTAAGGTCTGTACCTTACTATGTTAAGTGCTGTGAGGTGACATATGTTGTGAATTCGCACTACATAAATAAACCTGACTTGAATTGAATGACAAGGGGCTGGTATCATATGCAGAGCAGGTATGACACAGAAGTGAAGCAGAAGCCCGACTATGTGACAGAGCTGTGCAGCCCAGGATGCTTTTCAGTCCAGTGACTGTTCTGGTTCTCAACATGACCCAGTGAGCAGTGAGACAGCCTCGTCTCCAGCATGGCTGCACTGTGACGCTCAACACCACCATCAACTGATTGACTGATATCTCCAGAGATGACTGGCTGCTCTGGATCTAAACTGCAGCACAGGTCAAAGACTCAATATACAAGGGTTTACTATTCATGACTCTCTACAGACAATTGGGCTATAGTTAACAGGGATGTCAATATATGCAAGGCCTAAATCTGCAACCAGTTTTGATTGTGTGGACAAAATTGCGACAGCTGCATGTGACCAGACAGGCAACTACAGAGAAAACACATGCTTAAAAGGCCCTGGCCTTTAGTGAAGTGACTGTATAACACACAAGTTGCACATACTTAGATAACCATGTGTAATGACATACTGTATGTTGTTCCGCTGAATATTTGTGAAGAGAAACAACTACAGTAATGTGTAGCACAATAAGTGTTCAATCATTGCAGTGACTTTCATTCATTGAAAGCCTTTTACAAAATCAGTTAGAAAGGCTGTGCTCAGTATATGCCAAAACTGCAACAATGAAATGTAGTTTCATGTAAGCAATCATACATAACAGGAAAAAAATGTAATTCTCAAGAGGAAATGAAGCTTAGACATTATTTGGAGTTTTGGATCATCTGACTGCTTACATTTCTTGCTTTGTTGAGCCTCTTTGCAGTATTCAGTGTTATAATAAGTGTTACAATAAGTGGTTTATCAATATGCCCTCATAAAGTCTTCACATTTAGAAATATTGTGGATCAATATTGTTCAAACACACTTTTAATTTAAATTCTATTTCATTTTATGATGCTAAGGGCTGAATTTGTGTATAAAATGATGCCAAAGTCATCTAGAGTTTTCCCATATGACTGAATGGTGCAGCCATAAAAAGCCTGCTGTCTTTTCCATTCATTATGAGCATCATTTACCACTAACTGCAGATACAGAATATGCACTTGGATAGATGTTTCTAAATTAAAAATAGTAATACATTTAAAGACCCTCAAAAGGAGAAGTTAAAAAAGTAAAATCTAGCATGGCTCTTTATAATGTGCAGCCTTTTGCTTTAGCATCCAGAACTGGATCTCCTTGATTTGACTAAATGACACTCATCTCATGCATGATACTGGTTGTGTTACAAGGTTGCCGTGCTGAGACTGGGCCCAACGCCTAATGTCCTCTCCTCCTCTTGCACTTTCTCTCCCTCCTCCCTCCTGTTAAGGCCAGCCAACACAACAAGGCTAATTGGGCCATTTAAATGTCAGCATCACTGAGATCTAGAAGACAGAAAAGCTCTTCGTTTGTACTTGTGCACTTATGCTCCAAATGTTTTTAGCATCAACATCTTAATGATGTATTACAAATATGTTTGCCTGCCATAAGTGAAGCAAAGCCAAACAAGATTGTGCTTGTTCGCTGACCCAGATGTGAACTGTAAATTTAAACAAAAAATAAAACACAATGTTGCCTTTTGGGATAAACCACCTCAGATTTCTGCTTCCACAGATGTTCAGGAGCGTGATTTGATACAAAACAGTCCCAATAGTGACTGTTTTTTGTTTTTTTGTCAGAACAGTACTTAGAGCACCTGTTTGGCCTCAAATCAGGATTCAGGGCGGATATGCCCTCATTCATCACTCTTTATGAATGAGGCTGCAGCTGAGTATGTAAAAAAGTAAATGGACACCTCAGCGTGAGCCGTGTTTTTATCAGTGTAATAAAACCACAGAGATGCTGGCTATCAAAATGCATGCACACTGCTTTTTTCCCCCAACCACATTCATAAACATTAAGTGCTAACAGGAAGCACATCACTGATAAACACGAAGTGCAGAAGATGAGTAAGGAAGGCTTGGACTGGGAGGCTTTTTCAGTGCTGCTTTAACCATTCCAAACCATTCACACACATAAAGGAGAAAAGCTGCAATTGTGATTCAGTGATAGTAGGGTGTATTACAAGTCACACACAGCTTTAACCCAAATTCCTGGATTTCATAGATCTTCAGCAATCCAACCCAAATACTACACCTTCTATATATAAAACAAAGGAAAACATCAGCATTATTGTTGGGTACTTGAATTTCTGCAGGTCTGCTGTGTGCAGATACAACACAACAATAATCCATGTATGTCTGAATGTGAATAAAATAGCTTTCAGTTTTCACTCACAGACCGCTTAAGTATTAAAAAAAAATCACAGCTTGTCCTTGGAACAGAACTCCACACCAGCTTAATAAGAAAAACACAGACATCCTATTTGTCAACACGTTAGAGAGCATCTTGTGCACATAAGCCGTTTTTAACTCTAATATTCCCACGTAATGCTTTTTTCCCCCTGTAATCTCATATTTAATGCTCAGTGATCCCCATTTGCAGTAATTGTGCAAACTGCGCGGCGAGCAGCCACAGATGAGAAGGAACCTCCTCGCTGACATCGGCCGACACATGCCGCAAGATCCCGGCACGCTCATTTCCATTCTCCTCCCTTACATGCACCGCCTCCCATCCTTCAAGACGTCAACCTTTGTGCAAAAACGCACTGCTTCATTCGAGATAATGCAATTCTAATTCATCCACTACCGCCAAATCTTACCATTTTCTCGATATGCTCCAAACGGAACTCATGCGCTGTGGCCTATGCGCGCACGCCGCAGGACACGAACCAACCCTCCCGGGGTTGTGAAGGTACAGCGCTCTGTAAAGGCTCCAGCGGCACAACTTCCAGCAGAAATGCAGTTTTTGGTTTTTGGCGGAGTAAACCTGGAACGACCTCGTTTTTGTAGCAAAGATGTAAAAATGAGAAAGATTCCCTCTGCTGTGCGTCGTGGGGGTTCTATTGTAAGTGTTGATTTTTCAAGCAATTCCGCTGCCCTGCGGATGGCTGCTCGCTTCGCCCTCCACACAAGTATGCGCCGCGCATTTCAACTAACCCCGTCTCTCTCACATTCACTGTCTCTCTTTCTCGGTCTCTCATCCATATACAGACACTCTCACACATGCGCGCACGGAAGCACAAATCCAATTGTGCATGATGGATGTGAGAAATGTACGTGTTA
The DNA here is from genome assembly GCF_000690725.1 of Stegastes partitus. NCBI lineage: Eukaryota > Metazoa > Chordata > Actinopteri > Pomacentridae > Stegastes > Stegastes partitus. The sequence continues at coordinate 540,727 of NW_007577976.1, forward strand.
TGTTAAATAATCCAGTCACACCAGATCCAACACAGAAGATGATATGGGGCGCAAACTGAACAGAGAAGAATGTCAAAACTGTGAGAGGAACATGATGAATCCTTTAATCACTGATGCCAACTGTTTGTCAGCAATCACACCATAATCACATGTAAACTGCTGAGATCTAAAATGTGCTTGATCTGAATAAATTTGATGTTGTGCCTCTTTAGACAGATAGAGACAGAGGAGGGACGAGCTGCAGTGAATAGTGGTTTAAACCTCTGTTTGTCCTGTGTGAATACTGACTTTGACAATTTGTGCACACATGACAAAGTTGCTCGTAATTTTATTTATTTTTTTTACAACTACTTTATCATCATAGTTTGGGTCCACTTGTTCCCTTGGAGACCCACACCAGCAGACCTCTTGGAGGGAAGGATCACTGCAGATCAATACAAAGTTGTTCTGAGTGATCATATTTATCCTATGATGAAACATCCTGATGGGATGGGTGACAACGTCAGAGATCACTGAATGGTTTGATAAAAATTATGTGAATTATATGACGAACACAGGCACCATCTGTCAACACCATTATAAAAACACAAATGAGGAAATATTTTTGGGAAAAATGGTGTTGATCCCTTCCAGTAGGGTTTCGGAGAGGTATGTGTGTGGAGGATTAAACCATTTTCGAGGCTTTATTACACATATCTTTGACACATTGGTTGTCACTTTTAATTTGCACTTCATAATCAATGCACAATTCAGTCTGCAAAATGTGGTAGTATATGCTTTTAGGAGTCTAATTCTTTTACTACTAGCAGTAGGCAGCGGAGGTGGAAGAGGAGGCCCTTGGAAGAGTGCCTCTAAAAATATATTCTCTCTATCTTACTCTCTTGCCCTCTGTGATTGATGTGAAACTATACTTATCTGCAGGAGAATGAAAAGCAAGCAGAAATGTCAGTCTATCAAGAAAGAAGGTAAACACACTTCTAGTTCCAACAGGAAAGAAAAAATACATTTATAAGCAGTCTTCACAGAATGGTCTGGATAACATAACGTATTAGTTCTACTGGTGTGGTGAACTCAGCAGCAAACCTCCCTATCTTCAGAACTCTGAGGTTGGAAGGAAAGAGGCGACCAAGTTGTAGTAAGGTTATGGAAGTAGGAGGCGGGTTATTTTATCATTTTATACTGTCAGAGCAGTGGGAGAGTGAAGTCTGTATTCAATGTGCAGCACATTTTTCTGCTACTTTCACTTTGAGAGAACTGCCAGAATGCACAAGACTTAATGTGTCCGATTACAATTTTCTTCTCCAGCACCAAAAATGCAACATGTATATTAGTCCTCTTTTTCATCTGTCCTTCACGCTGAAAGTCGATGTATTTCATTCTACTTGTAGTCCCTATCCTGCTGCCATCCAGCCCTCCCACACAGTGTGTAGTGGTGACTCAGCTACCTCAAGTCTGCCTTTATATTCCACCCTGAGCTGCAGAGAGAACAAGGAATCCTCTCATTTTTACTTTCCTTTATTCACGGATCATTACATGTGTCATAAATATGACACACTCACATGTGTGCACAAACACTGACCAACCACATCTGATTGGTCTGAAACAGTCGTGATCAGGATTTGAGTATTTCTCTTGATGCAATGACATCATCACTAATTGATCCTCTTTTGAATTCTGGAAGGGGAATAATATGCTGCTGTATGGGGTTGCCATGGCAACTGGCACATTTCAATGCAAGGGGATGTGGAGTGCTGGTGGAAGCTGGGGGGTAATTGGGGATGTTGGGGTTGGCGGTGTGTGTTACGTGTGGGTGAAGAAGAGGGGAGCTGTGAGCTGCCTGAGAGGAAAGACAGAGTTAAGAGAAAGAAAATTGCCTCAATGTATTTAGAGCATTTGGACAAAAAACTAAAATACCTGTAAGTTACAAAGAACTATGAAGAAGCCATGAAAAAAAAAAAAACACTCATTACAATCCCACTAAATATAGCAAGCAGAGGGGCAGAGCAGTGGTTGAATGAAAACAAATCTATTTATGATTTATAATCATGCTGATGATAACATTAGACTGATAGAGCTTTTGAGATTTGGAGCAAACACAAGTCTTGCTTCAACTGCCAGCTATTGACCATGTACTTCTGCACAAATCTATAGGTCACACACATCCACAGCAGAGTTGAAAAGGACAGAAAAAACCCTGCGTGCCTAATTGATTGATGTTCAGAGCTTGTGAGCTGCAGGCTGAACCCTTTAAATCAGCAGCGCCACCATTATATCAGTAGAGAAACTGTAAGGGTTTTTGTTGGGCCAATTTTCGATCATAAAAAATGTGGAACGTTCACATTGGCAAAGGTTTCAAATAATTACAGAAACGTAGACTAGAAATGTTAATGAATAATTTTTCAAAACTAATAATTTAACAGAACAAAAAATATATCAATTAATAGAGCAGGAGACGAGGGAAATGCATGTCAACAAATGTAATGTAGCTTACATTTGTTGTAGTGTCTGGCTGCACCTCCAGATGAAGCCTCTTACTATTGAGTGAGATGGAGTTATAAGTGTGTTTGCTGACTGTCTATAAGAATTGAAGGAACAAGTGCATCTCTTTGCTGTCTAACTGCTAACTGTGGCAGCCATGTTGATTAACTGAGGGCTGACACTCCTCCCACCTACAGTCATGGAAAAAATTATTACACCACTGTAGGGGGGAAATAAGTAGGCTTTTTTGCCAATATCTGATATGCCGATATTGTCCAACTCTCAATTTTCGATTCCGATATCAACCGATGCCGATATATATTAAAAAAAAGAATTGTGTGAAGCCACAAAGGCAGCCATCTGAGCACTGTCACACAGGGCACAGAAGAAGCCCTTTATCAATGAAAGGCAGAGGAAAGCCTGGTTACTCTTTGCTGGGGATCACAAGGATTGGACTGTTGATGATTGGCTAAGGTTCTCTTCAGTGATGAATCCAGTTTTCCGTTGATCCCCACTCCAGCCAACTTACTGGTTAGGAGGAAGCCTGGAGAAGCCTACAAACCAGCCTGTCTTGCCCCTACAGTAAAACATGGGGGTGGATCAGTGATGATCTGGGGTTGTTTTAGTATGGGTGGAACAGGGCAAATGCAATTGTGTGAAGGGCGAATGAACCAGGTCATGTACAGGGCTACTCTTGAAAACAGTCTTCTTCCATCAGCTGGAAAACTCTTTCCTGCCTCCAGTGACTGGATTTTCCAACAAGACAATGCCCCTTGCCACATGGCAAGGTCAGTTAAAGCCTGGATGGAGAACCAGAACATTCCAACCATGCCTTGGCCTGCTGAGTCACCAGATCTAAATCCAATTGAAAACCTGTGGAAAATCATCAAACACAAAATGGAGAACCACAAGCTCAAAAACAAAGCAAATTTGTTTGAATTTGTGCAACAGGAATGGACTGCTGTGACAACAGAACAATGTCAGAAGCTGGTGGAGAGCATGCCAAGATGCATGGCTGCAGTCATCAAAAACAATGGTTATGCAATCAAGTAGTAACTCCTGTGTGTGTCATGTGACTAAAACAGACAGAAAAGAAAACATGGAATGCCTAAAAGCACTATTTTTGTCAGTACAATGCCATAGCTATTGATGTAAGAACTTAAGTGACTTTGGTTATTATCAAGAAAACCATGGAACATGGCTAGATATTAACGCTTAAATTAAACTCTTATGAGCTATTTTTGTAGTTGTCATTATCCAAACAAATGTACTTTTACTTGTACCAGACATTACAATGAACAAAAAATTGAAGAAAACAAACAAAATATTTTTTGTCATGACTGTACCTACAATCCTGACTCTTGCTCTGTCGTGCAAAACATACCATCACTCCAGACCAGATATGTGAAACAAGCTGGCCAAACCCTCAGATATCACGCACTTTGAGGCTTTGTTTCTGTTTAATTATGGAGTTATTTGCAGATGAATGTCCAGAACACGCATCAAAACGGAGAATTCAACAACAACAACAGCAACAACAAAAATCCTAGTGACCTGCAACGTTTGTACTTTTTGCAGCCAGTGCCTAGCAGTGCTAAGTGGTATTGCACTCTAAGGCACTTCTGCATTGACTTCACTTGTCAGAGTTGTAAGCTACATCTATCTTTTTTACAGTCTATCAGACCTGCAGGCAGCTCACAAGCACTGGGTGCATTGGCCAGCCAGAATAAAGTAGGCTTTCAGGGAGGGGAGTCTTAAAGAGGCAGGAGCTAAATCAACTTGTTTCAGACAGAGGATGAATGGAGAAGTGGCACAAAGGGTCAGATAAAGTAAATCTAGATTTTTAAAACTATGAATTATGTAAAGCTATATTCGTGGATTTCTAGAAGAAAATTTTAATTCACAAGTATTTGATCATAAACCAAAGTATTACATAAAATAAAGTTTATATCAGCTGGTGGTGCAATGCATCATATATGCCTTTAATTTAGTTTTATTATGAAAATTTTTCCATTTCACAGTTTCACAGCAGGATATTTGCAGCAGTGACATTATTCTCCATTCGATGTTTCCCATATTAACCATAAATTAACCATCAAAATATGGGTAACTTAACAGGTAACTTATCAATAATGATTAAACTAAAAATACGTTTTAAGATACCATTAGTTAAGGTGGTGCAATCAGTTCTCATTTTACGTAAATTTAATGTTTTTTGTTTTTTTTATTAAACGAAATGAAGCTTCACATTAGTTAAACCAGGCACGGAGACAGGGCATTACAAGGTCCCTTTTCTGTCCAATCGTTCACTGCTTCAGTCCAGCCCACCCACCTAGCATACTTTATAACTGAGGCAGCAGCGTTTGTTCATTTTGCCTGCTTTACGCACACCACATTCCCGGTACACCAGCCTCTACAGATCACCAAATCGCCTGCTCCTCCTCCCCAACCTCCTCCCCAACCTCCTCCCTTTTAAAGGTTCAGTTTCATAACTCTGGATGTTCTTATATTGTGTGGGACTGTTGAACACAGATGGTTTATAATTGTACCTTAAAACTATGTAAAATGGATTTTGTAAAGTGAGAACCATTTAAGTTGGGTTCCTTGGTTTTGTACTCATACCGTATTCATCTGAACATGCCGGGGTGATTTCAGGGACTGTCTGTGTCATGCTTGCTCAGATTGTTCCAGAACATAACCAGAGCAGAGTCACTGCCAAACTCAAAATGCATGTTATTCCAAAATAAATGGTACAATCTGACCAAGTGTCCTGTCTGAACTAATAAAAATATGTCAGAATTCCATTTTAAAGTAAAACAATCAAGTTACATGAATTTAATATTGTGATACTTGGATTAGACTACTGACTATATTTTTGATCAGGCAAATGATAATGGATTAAAAAACTTTTTTAAGTAATCATCCCATCACTGAGTCATCTGTGTATCATAAATAACCTATCACTTCCAAATTTAAATATATCCAGTAATTTTTTCAAGTTTTACTAAAAGCCAAAATTTTCAGCCTCATATTGTGTCAAATGAGATGTTGGTGGATCACTGTGATTTGAGTTTAGCTTCTGGGCATCATGAATGTTTGTACAAAATTTCTTGGCAATCCATTAAATATTTTTTTGTGATATAAGTGTTGGATTGACCAGCCTATCAATAGATCAACCCACAGCACCATCCCTAGAGCCTTCAACAGTGTTATAGATGAAAAGAATCTTTAGAATCTTGATCTTACCAAAATACATTTTTAGTTTTAATTTAGAAATCCATCCAGTGCCAGATTGATCAAGTGGTGTAAGTCCTCTTGAATAAACCCATGGCAGCAGAACTGTTGTAAATTCAGCCTGACTGTAAAATTAGTCAGGGGCAACCATTTTGTTGTCTGACCTGTTTCACCTACTTCATTCTTCCCAGAGCCACCAGGGGCTAGAGTATTTCCCAGAATGCACCGAGCAGAAGGTTGAGACACCCCAGAAGGATCACCACAGTCCATTGCAGGGGCAGTGCAGTCAATATGTACAATAGGCATGAAGAATAGGCTAACATTTTTTAATTTGAAAATTCTGCATCCCACACTGTGACATCCATCCATCCATTATCTATACACCGCTTAATCCTCACGAGGGTCACGGGGGGGCTGGAGTCTATCCCAGCTGACTTAGGGCAAAGGCAGGGGACACCCTGGACAGGTCGCCAGTCCATCGCAGGGCCACACTTAGAGACAGACAACCAGCACACTCACATTCACACCTACAGACAATTTAGAATCACCAATTAACCTCAACATGTTTTTGGGCTGTGTGGGAGGAAGCCGGAGAACCCGGAGAGAACCCACGCTGCACGGGGAGAACATGCAAACTCCATGCAGAAAGATCCCGGTGCCCCCACCAGGACGCGAACCGGCAACCTTCTTGCTGTGAGGCAACAGTGCTAACCAACTGCGCAACCTTGAGACATGTGATGTGTAATATTGGACTGACAAAGGGAGAGGTGGACATGCTATAAATACTGGCACTGACTGTGAATGTTCAGGAATGTAAATATAATGCATCTGCCTCTCTGCCAGCAGTTGTCTACATCATACTGTAGCAATAGCGGCAATTGAAATCACCATGGCAACAGAGTTTCTACCTGAAAGCAAGGCTGTGGAGAAGCTGGAGGAAGAAAAAGAGAGAATGAGAAAGAGGGCTGGGGCCTCTCATAACCCAGTATGATTCATGAAGGTCTGGGAAGAAACATTTACAACATGTCCACTTCACATACTGAAAGTAAAGGATGCAAGGCATTAAAGGCCAGGCAGGCTTTTAGCTACTGCATTCATTCTCCCTCTTCCCCCCATTTTTCCTTCTCTGCTTGCCTTGTTTTTATTCTCTTGAATAAAAAAACCAAAAAAAAACCCAAACAAACACAAAAATGTTTTATTGTATCAGTTACCCTGCTGTTGATGTTGGTGTAAACTTTGCTGAAAACAATCTGGTTCTACTGACAAAAGATAAATTAGTCCCTGGCCTTATGCAGACTAAATTACATGTTTTTCTTGATATCTAGTAATTTTAATGATGATGTAAATCAAAGACCAACATAACTAAATATCTTTGGGGAACCTACTTCCAGGGCAGCTGTTTGGTTCTCAAATAATTTTTCTGTTATGCCCCCACCTCCCAAATTTCATTAAAGGGACTGTTTTTTTGTTTATTTTTTTGACTTGTTCAAATCAATTATTTGCTTTTTCAGATCTTTGCTGAGTTCCCCAACCTTCTCCATTGTAGTGTTTATGGCTGAGTCTAATAGGGATTTTAAATGGGCTCTATTGAAATTGGCTCAGAGAGTCACCAGCTATAGTGAATCATAGTCACTCATGAGTAGTTAAGAGGCCTTGCCACTAAGAAAATCTGATTAACACATCTTTAACATCATCAAAACTGATCATTCAAGTTGCTGTGTGTGTATTTTTAACCCAGCACAGTTTGCCATGTTTCCAGAAAACCTGTAGCAACTATAAAAGAACCAAAATGCATGATTATTTTTTTGTGACAAAGAAACGTTTAAGTGATTCCATCACAGAAAATTCAGAGTTACAGGAGTCACTGGAAACTGGAGACTGCCATGATATACGTGTCTTTATGCAATCAAATCAATCAAATCAAATCAAGTTCATTGTCATTTTGCTGTACATACAGAGTCGTACAGGCATGATGAGAGAGTGTTCCTTCAGGATCCAGTAACTTAAAGCAATTTAGCAATTGTCCAGGGTGTCCCCTGCCTTCACCCTAAGACAGCTGGGATAAACTCCAGCCCCCAGCGACCCTAGTGAGGATTAAGCGGTGTATAGATAATGGATGGATGGATAGGTATACTTTGTAGAAAACGGCAGACAAAAGAATAATGTCTCAGTGATTAATGGAGTGTTAACAAAATGACTTTTCTATCAGGCTCTATCTTAGACAGGTCCTTGCTGACAAAAGTGTGATTTAAAGTGTGAATTCAACAAGTCATGAGGGACTCTTTATAAAGCTGTCCTTATATTCTCTCACCCCTCTGTGTTCTTGTTTTCTTTGCTGAGTGAGTGAATCATCCTCTCCAGCTATAGTCTGGTCTAGATCAATGGAGATCTCCACACGGGTCCTCACAAACCTCCCCGCTCTTCCTCCTCGCTCTGCCATTGCCATGGAGACTCTAGTGAACAGCCTCGCTACATGGCAGGACTTGTCAGATCCATGCGATCCTTCCCAGTGATCCCACAGGCACACATAGATACATGTACTGACAGTGCTTTAATTAAGGGGATGAAAGCAATAAACTCTTCTTTCCCCCAACTGCCAAAATCATCCCCTCTTCTACTTTCACCCAGTTGCTCATCCATATCTTTACAGTCCAACATTTATATTGTTGTTTTTCCCTTGCTTTAAACACCTTTAGATTTCCCCTGTGTGTGGAGGCTAATGGATTTTGGACATGTTTGCACTGTGAAAGTGAAGTCCAGAGGGAAACCTGGGTGACTGAACACATACAGTAAGCTGACATGGACGGATACAATAATAAGTGAATGTGGCAAGACACTGGGGAAATACTGTAATACAAGCTGAGTAATTCAAAGGTCAATATGTATTAATAATCCTAAGCTGTGAAAATATACTCTTGTTACTGTTATAGTCTCTTAAATTTCATTTGTAAAGTGTTCAAACATTTAATCGAATGGAGACAGTTAATAGTGGGGTTTAATTAATCCAAATAATTTCAGCAGATTGTCCCCTAAGGCTAATCAGTACACACAAAGGAAGTGCATTCAGAGTCAGTGCAAGTCCCATTACGCAATAAAGAAGATGAAAACCTGCAACACATTCAGGAATTACGTCTACGGTGTCTCAAAGTGCTTATTTTAGCACTCATTTAAAAATAAACTTGATCACAAGATGGGATAGACATCCAGACCTCATCAAACATGGTTCATTTAGTCTGAGGTAATATCCTGGGGTCAGGGTAATGGTATTTATTATAAGAAGATGCTTCCCTTATTTCAGTCCTTACTGTACTGAGGCGTAATAGTGGCTCCTTAATATTTAGTGCTCAGTTGCCAATGTTGCACAAGCATAGAAGTATGTGGAGCGCATGCACACTGATACACAAGCGACTGACAAATTAGAATGTCAAGTGCACTAACAGGCCAGTGACAAATATTGTGTGTTTATACATTAAAGCTTGTTGGAGTGAAGAATAGAGAGGTTGGGAAAACAGGCGAAATCAAAAATCCAGCCGCATATGTTAACAGACAGCTGAAGAAATGGAAGCAAGAGACTGAGGAAAACATCGAAAGAATCCCCATGCTGATGGCAATGTTTTGAAATAACATTGTTAAAGCTATGCCAGCTCCAGTGCGAAGCAGGTGGGAGGATGTAGTGGGGTTGTCCACAATGCCACTGCAGCAGTTTTGTGAACATGTGGTGCATGCTGTGGAAAAACATCAGAGGGATGAGAACAGGCTGGAGGAACAAGATAAAACTGTGCAAAGAAAGCTGGCTCAGTTGCAACTCTGAGAGCTGCAGGGAAACAGAAAAACAAAATCACAAGTGATGGTGGTTAAAGGAGCAGGAGGTCAACCAGCTGCACAGGCTGCAACACCAACACAGCAAGCTGCGCTTGTTCAGCCAGTAATGGCACCTCAGCTTCTGCCCACAGCAACTTGTACCCACAGTCCAGAGGCATCCTAAACGCAAATGGACCACAATATAGACCTCAGGGAGGTTTAAGGAAAGGACGTGGGGAGCGAAGGCCCTTAGTGTGCTGGGCATGTGGCGAGGTGGGACACATCCCCAACAGGTCTCCCAGAGCCCCTCAAGGCCAGTATGGTCATGGCCAACCCTCACAACGTGGAGAAAGAGCCTCTACAGTTCCATGAGCGTGGCCAAATTTTGGTTACTAGGGGTGTTAGGGAATCCTACCACGAGAGGTCAGCTTCCAGTGATTAATGTGGAAGCTGATGAGGAACCTATGCTGCAGCTTCAAATAGAAGGTTGGCAAACACCTATGCTGGTTGATACCAGAGCCACTTACATTTATGTAAATCCAAAGTATGCCACTCACCTTCCCTTGTCCGACAAGCTAGTAATGACAGTAGGATTCTCGGGTACAAAGCAGCTAATTCCAGTCACGGCTCCAGTATGAATTGGCATTGAAGACAAAGAGGTAAAAATTCCAATCTTGGTTTCAAACCAAACTCCTGTAAATCTGTTAGGAAGAGATGCAATAAGTAAATTGAGATTTATAATCCCATATTTCCCACAGGGAAGTACTGACTATGAAGAAGAACCTGAAGTTCAATTTGTCACACAAGTAAATAGGGCTAGAGTGTATTGGTTGGGAGAGATGTCAGAACCTGTCCTTCAGGCCTATCATAAATGGGATAAATACCTCGAGGCACAGTTACCAAATGCTAAAATGAGGTCACTGGACTATCATTGCACAGTGTTCTACGACATTGCCAACAGCCAAGAATTTGAGAACAAATGGCAGGAGATGTCTGTCGGAATGGAGCTGGAGCTGCCTTCAAAACACATTATCATTGGCCAACAGGGGGCAGCACTGAATGTGGAACCAAATGAATTCATCTCTAAATGGTTCAACGAGATAGAGTCGCCACCACACATCACACTATTGGTGAACAAAAATTTCAAAGTGAGAGATTTGGGTCCCATGATGAAAAGGACAGACAAAGCAGAGTGAGAGGCAACAGAAAACCCAACTAATTTTCCAAACAAAAGGCACTACAATGATCAAGATCTTATGCGAGGAAAGCATGAAGGCTAAACCTCAGGAGATCATCATCGCAGCTCGGCAGATGATGTAAGGCAATTCCTAGGTTTGGCATTCCTTAAGAAATCAGTGCTGACAGTGGTCCATCATTTGTGCAGAAAGTCTTTGAAGGTATTTTGCAGCAGTTGAGAATCAAGCAGCGTTGGTTGGAAGCTGTTTATCTCCCTCAGAGTCAGGGAATGGTGGAGAGAATAAATGAGACCTTGAAAATTAAACTGTAAACAAAATGTGTTTTTCCATTAAGCTTAACTGGGTAGACACTTGCACTAATGAGCTATTGCATGCAGACGCACAGAAGCACACACTTGAAACATTGACGGGCAGGCCAATGCCAGCACCGTATCTGAGGGGACCCTATAAGGGACCTCCTCTTGAGCAGTCGCAAGTTGAGTTAAAGGCCTGCATGAGACAACTAACTGCTATCACAGAACGATTTACTCACAGGAGAAAGCTCGGGATGAGAGTGTGGAACAAGAGGTGGAGAAGCCAGTGGTGCCCATGGGACCTCGTGTACATCAAGGTGTTCTGAAGGAAGTGGCACAAGCCTCAAAGACAGGGGCCGTATCAAGTGATCAGAGCTACGCTTACAGCAGTCCAGGTCGAAGGGAGTACAACCGGGTATCACCTAAATCACTGCATGAGACTGCAACACGAAAGCTGCAAGCTCAATGACAAACTGAGGGAGCAGAGAAAGAAAAATGAGAGAGATGAGAGTGCTAACATTGTTGTTGCTTCAGGTCTGGATGACGACTGTAAGCAGAGCCAAGAAGGACCTGGGAACAGCATTGAAAGAGACGGCTCAGAAGGGGTTAAACAGGAACACCAGACTGAGAATGTAAACCCCCAAGCAGGAACCTCTCCAGCGGGAAACAGATGAGTGTGATGCAAAAACACATGCCCTTCCAAAACACACTGAGCATCCTGCCAGCATTGTGACGCATGATGAGTAATGCACATGCACACAGGTTCCACTCTGGGGGGGAAATAAAAAGACATAAGGTTAGGCATATGAAAGAAGCCTGGAAGTGGACAGCTATGCCTCCACTACCACTAGATTTTAAAAAGCTACGACACACCTATTAGTATGAGGTAAAAGTAAAGCATCTTGGGAGATCCCTCTGTCATGTTAAAATTGGAGAATGTGGCGGAAGATGGTGTGTGGATCAGTGTCATATTATTATAATCATGGGGGATAGCGATGCAAAATGTTTGGTATAAGAAAATGTGGTACACAGCAAAAGATATGACTGAAAATGACTTTAATATATGATGAAGTATAAGGAGGCAGACCTGTAGTGATTCTAGAAAAACATACTGCCAGAGAGTGTGCAGAAACCAGTGTTGCCAACTTGGTGACTTGCTCACTAAATCTGGTGACTTTCCAAATCCTCTTGGCGACTTTTTTTTCCCCAAAAGCGACAAACGACAAATCTAGCGACTTTTTCTGGTGTTTTGGAGACTGATGGAAAAGCATGTACCGTTGTGCCGTTACTGTCCTTAATGAGCAGCAGGTGCAGGGTCCCCATCCCGAAGTTCTCCCATGCGGTCAGGAGTCCTGCACAGATGTGGTCGGATCAGAGGAGACCCTCACTAGTCAACGGCACTGCTGCAAATGAATCGTGCGTGCGCCAAGCCACCGCTGATCCCAGCTTGGCTTGCAGAGGGAGATCTGAATGTACAAGTTTCTTCACTGTCACAGCACACACAGCAAAATAAACCATTTCACTCAAATAGCCTAGCTAGCTATCTCATCATGTCAGAAAAAACAAAAACGAAATCCAACGACTAAAAAACAAAAACCCTAAGTAACTCTGCCAGAGTGTCTTTGGGACACTTTGGGTTTCAATCACGGATAAAGGAGGAGGGTTGGACGTAAAGCTGCCAGTTTCACCCTACATTACAGCCGCTTGATTCAGTTTGATATTCTAACATTTAACAATACAGGACAAAATTGATTTATTTAATGTGGGTCTAGACACAGCATTAGTCATGAAGGTATTGTGAGAAGTGATGGCCTATTTCAGAGGCAATATTTAAAAAAACAAAACAAACCAAGAGTCAGAAGATGACAGTTCATTTGTAGTTCTAAACATATTTATCTTGTGTCTTACTCACTTTTTTGTCTGTCCCACAACATTATTCCTCTCTCCTACAGCATCCATTACAATCACATGCAAATAACAATTATGCAAATTAGATGATGATGTCATTTAACTACTTCTAGCGACTTTTAGGACAGCCAATAGCTACTTTCCTTACTGAGGAGTTGGCAACACTGGCAGAAACACAAAGGTGCACCTGCCTTAGTCCTGATTTTATGGAGCCAACAGACAATTCTGTTCCGTGATTTTTCGCTCTCCCCATGTGTGGACTTTAATGCAGGTTATTGTATGGGGTGCAAAATATGCACATTTATCTAGATAAATGGAGAGGATTTAAATTAGAGACAATCTGTGCTGATGATAGTGTTGAGGCAGCTGAGGAAGTGCTGCTGGAGTATTACAATGTCAACTACAAAACAGAATGTGAGTGCTTCGCAAGTGGAGTGTTTGTGCATAGTACAGAAGGGAATAATGTTGGTAATACAACTGTGAACTGCAAGGTAACATGGGTGCTGTCATGGTTTCCACATGTTAATGTGACCCAAGCAACTAAAGCGATTTGGTTTGAGAGTCCAGAAGCAGAACTATCAAGTGAAGAGTGTTAAAATAGAGCCATGGATAACCCAGCTCTGTCTTTCCTTGCCAATCAGTCTTATCCAATTGCAGATAGGCAGGCTGTGTGGAGAAGACACAGTGATGAATACTCTTCCACAGGGATGGGTAGATTTGTGTGCCTTGGTGAGACTGAAAGTGCCAGCAACTGTGATCTATAAGGGGATGAGTGACATGATGAATGAAGGTTACACACACGACAACTCTCAGAGAATTAAGAGGAGTTACTCTACTGATCAAAAGGTCTATTTAGATGTTATAGGACAGCCCAGATGAGTTCCAGTTGATTTGAAACCCCGGGATGAAGCACTAGCAGGGTTAGAATCCATTTTGCCTTGGATTACAATTAATAAAAATGTGGAATGGCTGAATTACATTTATTATAATCAACACAGATAATCCTAAATTACACTCTCAAAGGATTTGAGGCTCATGGGGAACAGTTACATGCCACTAGTTTAGTAACATTACATAACTGGCAGGCATTAGATTGGTTGTTAGCTGAAAATAGAGGAGTTTGTTACATGTTTGGGGATACCTGACAATGGTGTCCCAAACAGATCCTTCACAACAACAACGAGAAAACTCAGACAGTTGAAGGAGGAGCTGAAAGAGAATGCTGGTAGAGATGCTGATGTATGGGATGATTTTGAGAAAATGTTGGGACGATAGGGTGTATTGGGAATGAAAAATGGTATTGTTGTACTAATAGTGCTCATTGTTGTGGGCATTTTGCAGTGTTGCATCATACCCATCCTTAGAAGATGGATTGTGGGGATGATGAGATTTGAATTTACTGGGGAAGTCGCACATGAGCTGTGTGAGATCCAGTAGGCCCCGAGGAACTGATGGAGTCTTAAGAACAATTAAGGATAACCAATGAATTGTGTGCACAGCTCTCTCTCTCTCTCTCTCTCTCTCTCTCTCCCTTGTTTCCTGTTACCTGTTTCTACTATGGAACTTATCCTATCTTAAAAAACAGAGTACAAGGAGAATGAAGGACGCAGTGCAAAACGTGATGGACTGCAGGTGCGGGGACAACGGAGAGTGCACAACAAGGAGCATCCTACTATGACATCTACGGCATTTTTCATATTATACATACCATGTCATGCAAAAAACAAAAGGGTTATTTATGTATTAAGCTAATGTAATTCACTGACAGTGTCATATGTTGTTATATCTGTTGAAGCGTTGCGTATATCTGAATGCACTATAAATGTTGCAGGGTTGGAGATGCCAGGATCTCACTAGGAATGGTAATTGAGTCATTGAGGACAGGTGGTATCGTCCTTCATACTCATTTGATGCTATATTTTTATATAGTACTTTTATTCTAATTTTTTTTATCATCAATTTTTTTTTATTCTAATTTTTTTTATCATCAATTTTTATACTCTGACAACAACATTGCATTTCATATGATGTTTTATTCTGTTTTATATTACCACATAATGTATGCACAAATTGTATTTTAAGAAACAGCAGCCGTGCTGTTTTTTTTCTGAAAAGTCAAAATCCCAGATAGTGATTTCAGGGGGGAATGTTGGAGTGATGAATAGAGAGACTGGGAAAACAGGACATTGCACAATGAAAGGATATTGTACAATGCACACACAGACACACACACATCTGAAGTGAAATGATGTTGTACAACTCACACACAGACACACAAATATCAAGTAAAATGATACTGTTGGAATGTAACCAGAACAAGCACAGGAAATATATACACACACACACACACACAAGCACACACATACAGTTTTCTAAGAAACTAGCCATATGGGGGGGGGGGAACAAATAAAAAGCTGTCATGTAACTCAAATATTATAGTTTTTCTTCCCCCACATATGGGCCTATTTTGAAAAAATTTGCATAATTATTCCATTATTTAATGAGGGCCCAGTTCTGCCCCCTCCCCCCCCCAAAAAAAATGTTTTTGCAAGCCAGTTATGTGACTAGCTGCATAGAAATGGTTTTTCTGAAGAGTTTCGATCAGGATTTCATAGTACATCATAGTGCAGAGACAGCACTGGTGAAGGTCACTAATGATCTACTTATAGCCTCAGACAGTGGACTAGTTTCTTTATTTCTGCTGGATGTCAGTGCTGCATTTGATACAGCGGGTCACAGCATCTTCTTACAGAAACTGGAATGTGTAATTAGACTTAAAGGGGCTGCACTAAACCTGTTTAAATCATATTTATCAGACAGATTTCAGTTTGTTCATGTTAATGATGATTCTTCCACTTGCAGCAGAGTTACTTATGGAGTCCCACAGGGTTCTGTGTTAGGACCAATATTATTTACTTTGTACATGCTCCCCTTAGGCAATATTATTAGGAAGCATTGCATACATTCCCATTGTTATGCAGATGACACCCAGCTACATTTATCAATGAAGTCAAATTAAACCAGTCAGTTGGTGAAACTCCAGGCATGTCTGGAGGACACAAAGGCCTGGATGACCTTTTTTTTTTTTTTTTTTTTAAATTTAAATCCAGAAAAAGACTGAGGTTATTGTATTTGGCCCTAAACACCTCAGAAACACAGTATCCAACCAGACAGCTACTCTAGATGGCATTGCCTTGGCCTCCAGTTCTACTGTAAAGAACCTTGGAGTTAGTTTTGACCGGCAGACCCCCTCTCTACTTTTAAGATTAGACTTCAAACTTTTCTCTTTGATAAAACTTATAGTTAGGTCTGCTCAGGATCACCTGAACTGTCCCTTAGTTATGCTGCTATAACTTTAGACTGCCAGGGGACTCTAATGGTGTACAGAGCTCCTAATTTCTACTTTCCTTTCTCTTTCTTCCATAGAGTTATCAGCATTGCATATCACTAACTCTGTGTTTCCCCTGAGGTCTTGTGCTTGTTCTTTCTGTAGATATATCTGGATCTGGAGCTACACGTCTCTGATCTGCAGCCTCTGGCCTCACCGACCCCCAAAATATCTATTGTTCTGTTTGTAGTGCTTGCTCTCCATCTGCAATCCTGCTATCCCCCACCCCCCATCCCCAGTCTCACCTCAACAGGTTGAGGCTTTCCTGTGCCTGGTTCTGTCTGAGGTTTTTTTTTTTTTTTCCCTCTCAGTGGTTTTTCTTTTTTGGTTCCTTCCCACCGTTGCCGACCACTTGCTCAGATGGAGTCTAAAGGCAACTTTGGATTGTTGGGATCTCTGTTTAAAATTTGTACTATGTTAAGTGCTGTGAGATGATGTGTTGTGAACTGTGCTGTATAAATAAAATTAAATTGAAAATTGAATTGAATTAAGAGCTTCAGTAAAAGAACAACTGGACATCTCTTTTTGGTTCTTGAAGACGTTTTACCTCTGATCCAAGAGACTTCTGCAGTTCTAATTGACTTTTTATTGAGATTCTTAGGATTACTAGATCTGGATGACTGAGAACCTACACAGACATACAGGCAAGTATGCATCTCTTGAATTACACTAAACAGTAAAAAAAAAAAAAAAAAAGACATGTTTTTCCTGTGGGACAGAAGAAGACAGAAATAGAATAATGTTTTAATCAGAAAAGTTACAGGACTAATTTGAGACAAACTTTACTGATTTGCTACGTTACCTCAGTTGTTGGTCCTGCAACATTAGCTCCATAAAAATAGCAGATGTAGCCTCCAGGTCTGAAAACAGAACACAATGGGGAAACCACAGTGGGTGTATTGAAGTCTATGAGAAAATGACCCCCATCTCACTTAATCTGTTTCCTCAAAACATTTTCCTAATTAGTTTATGGTCTCAGTAAACAGTTTGAAATTTCCCTGAATGCGTCATACTGTTCATTTAGCTAATTATGGTCCTATTTAGAGTAAAATAGTTGATAAAGCAGGACAGGTTTTAGGGCATAGCGAGCATGTAATTGACAAGTTGCTACCACGGTAACTTGGATAGAGGCATAGCAATGCATATCTATGGCACTGTGTATATTTTGAAAGGCATGAACTTGATTTTGGCTGTTGTCCGCGTTTGCATCTGTAACCCTTCTATAAAATGTTTTTTGTTCATAAAAGTAAATTAACATTTTGGTCACCTTTGAATGTCATGTTCAATGTTAGCAACACCATAAGACATTTCAAAGAGATGGTTGATACATTTTTTCAGGTATGAATATTTCATTTTAAGCATGTTTCTTCACCAAAGCTGATCACTCTAAGTCAGATCCACACCTTTTGTCCAAATGTGGTCACTTCTGGCTAAAAAAAAACCCCCAAATGGCCACGACCAAAATGCCAAAGTAGATGCTTCAGTACAGTAGTGCCCAAATCAATGGGCATATGAATGGTAAAAGGAACAATAGTTGACAAGCAATAAAATAAATGGCAAAGATATGTTGATTGCAAATGTATTTGTGTATAATAATCTAGGAGAACATGCATTTCTTTCAAAAGGTAATTGAGATTGCAGTTTAGTTGTACAAGAACATAAAATTCAGCAGACAGGGCTCCTGCCAGCATTCATCTTATTTGCAAGCTTCTGACTGTGTGTGTGTAGAACTCTAAATAGTAGGATGTTGTAAAATCAGCTCTGAAAGAACAGTGTGCACCACAAATGTACATCTGCCAACATTTCCAAATAAAGATCTGCTCACTGGTAGAACAGTGTCAGATATGAAATTCTGAAAATGTGGAGAGATGAGAAACACTGTAAAAAGCTCTGTGAAGAAGGAAAATTAAATATAAATATATAAATTTACTGGTAATTTTAGTGAACTAACCCTTTAAATAGGTCAGCAGAAGAGATGCTGATGTGTATTTGAGGGGAAAACAGGTCTCCAAAGAAGTCTTATACGACAATAATACCCATAAAAAATACTTAACTAAAATCAGCGGAAATCTCCTGACTGTGTGGCTACACGCTTATACATTTAAAATTCACATATAGTGACACTGTATTTCCCTACAGCAACTTATGGTACCTTAAAATGCATTACGAAGTTACATGTTGCCATGTTATCATAATTTACAGATGACAGAGGTCACATCTAATATCAAGAAAACATCCATATACAAAATTACTGCAAATATGCTGTGACTCTGACACTGGAAATTAAACATTTGACATGACAGAAATGTTTGACTTTAGAAAACAGATCAATAGCAAAATAGAAAGATCCTGACAGCTGTGATGGAGATCAGGACTCTGAAGACAGCCATGATTGTTAGGAGGTGCTCCTAATACGTATAGAGTGGACCCAGAATGCGACGAGGGAGTGATCACAAAAAGCTTTATTTGTGGGACACCAAGGAAGCGGGGGGAAGAGGAGTGCCATTGCTCATGGGTCTTCAGTGGAGGAGGTGAGAGGGGGATCCAGGGACTCCAGGGAGGTGGTCCAGTGTGGGGGAAATCCGTGCTCCATGGGAAAGGTGCTCGACGTGTGGAAAAACCCGTGGGTGCGAACCGGAGTGCTGCTGCTGGTGGCTGATTTGTGGTGGCAGGGCTGGAGAGGACGTCAGGCTGAGGTGGTTTTAGGGTAGGCGAAGGAAGCGAGACGAACAGGTTAAACTACAAGGACAAACAACAACTCGAGAACTAGAGAACTGTTCTTTGGCCGATCTACCGCTCGAAGCAGAGTGAATTGTCTGGCGCTGCATTGCTGGGAGAAACCGGCTTAAGAGCAGCGCTGATTACAACAGGAGACCGGTGCGGTGAATTAGCGAGCCCTCCTCGGCCACGGCCCTACCCAGCCTGAAAAAACATGCACAGCACATCACAGCAGAACAAACAAGCAATAAAACTGCCCAACTAAACTAGAACCCCAACAATGATGTAAGAAATTATTTAAGTACAGCTGACGAACTGTGACTGATATAAACTTTGATTTGTTCTGTAACTTCATGTTAACACATCAAGGGAGTCGTCTGCAGCTGCTGTGCAGCATCATCTCGATAGAACACTACATTTGACCTCATGATAAGCATGAAGCAGTTAGGCCTCTTTTTGCCCTGTGCTGTGTGAGTAATCATGTCTTTGCCGTGTTGGGCCACTGAGAAGAAGACACTCCAAACCCTAACATGACAGCGTAATGTTATCGGCACACAAATTTGTTATGACAGCGAGTTACTCAAAGTTCTGTGACCCAGTCACTGAGCAGACAGATCAGACCAGATCATCGACTCAGAGTTAACTGTTGTTTCTACGTTGTGTACATTTACCCATCATGCTGCTGTGGCATGATCTGACTTGCAAGACACAGCTACTTCTTTGCTCAGCAGCAACATATGTAGAGCAAAAGACAAGAAAAAAAAAAAAAAACCTTCGACAGACAACTTCAGAGACAAGCAGAGCGCAGAGTTAAACATTGGCAGTTCAAACAGTACATGGAACAATGCTCTCATGATAATAAAATATTCAGCATCTCCATTAAAGCTGATCTTCAGGAGGGAGGGAGGGAAAAGGCAAGTGCAGCAGAATACATTTCTCAGTGTCTGCATGCAAAGTTGTGTGTGTGTGTGTGTGTGTGTGGGTGTGTGTGTGTTTGCTTTGTCTTCCCACGACAGAGTAATTTATCAGTTCTCAGAGGATGGGGGTTGAAAACTGTTTTTTTTATGACTGTCACAGACTCCTAGCTATTTAAAATGTACTTTTCCCTGTCAGTATGCAATTTCGTTGCCTTGCACAAAAAATGTGTCACTCATTCAGATTATGTGGCGCTAGAATATCGAGACCTCTTTACAAATCGGCCAACAGAAATACTCAAAGCAAATGAAGAAGACTGCAGATTATTTTAGCCTATCAAACTGCAGCCGCAAAAGCTCAGAGGAATCCCCGAGCTCGGACCACAGTCTGTTCAAAACCAATTACTTTCACTGAGATGGAATATTTTCTCCTTGCAACTTAAGCAGTATTAGGGTGACATTTATACATCGCAGGAAATAACAGTAAATAAAAATAGATATTGGCTGTTGTTTGTGGTCAGTCCTGAGGAGTGTTTTATCAGAAACATGACAAT
Organism: Stegastes partitus; assembly: GCF_000690725.1. Classification (NCBI taxonomy): domain Eukaryota; kingdom Metazoa; phylum Chordata; class Actinopteri; family Pomacentridae; genus Stegastes; species Stegastes partitus. Next base: position 561,211 of record NW_007577976.1, read on the forward strand.
TTAAGTTCCAAAACACCTGGAAAGTTGCTGTCAGAACTTTGTGGATATACATTTGAAACCTAGAAGTAAACTGTACAAAAAGACATAATCTTTTTTTTTCCCTCACTGTCTGATATTAAATCAGACTAAACTTTGTCTGTTTCAGGTCAGTTAGGATTACCAAAATTGTTTCTATTTGCTAAATGCCAGAATAAGGAGAAAGAGAATTTTTAAGAGATTTTTTTATTACTTTCTTCAAAGTCAGAAGTTTACATACTGTTTTAGTGTTATATGTGATGATTCAATGCTGTTTGTATGAACCGACATGCTGAGTGAGCTCTGTAAAGTTTCCATCGATGAAGTACAGAAGGCCATGAAAGATAGTGGGCACAGAACTTGCAAAAAGTAACCAAGCCACTCACTGAAGGACAAAGATAGAGCATACACACGGCACCGATTGGTGAAAGAACTTTGGTTGTGTCAGTTGTAGCCAATCAGCGAATGAAAACAAACGATGGACACCACGTGCCCTAGGTGCATGAAGAGCATGCTCAACAGATGACAACAGAGGAGAAATCTTTTGTATGCCTGTGTAAATGCTTTAACATTTCCTGACTCTGTAGTCACTTGTTCAGAATCTGTACTGTGCATGTGATTCCTTGCTGTAAGTAAAACATTGCTTTGACTTTAGAGGTGACTCTGTGTGCTGACTCGGAGCAGTGAGAACTCCACTGAAGAATTTTCCTAACACATACATTAAGATTGCTATGACTTCAAACTATTTGGGAAAGCCCAGATAATGATGTAATGGCTTTGGAAGATTTTCATTGGTTAACTGACAACATTTGAGGTAATTGGAGGCACACCTGTGGATGTATTTTAATGTACACTTCAAACACTCTGCTTCCTTTGTGACAACATGGTGTAACCCACATAAGAGTTATACAGCTGCGGTTGTTATATCGAATGAAACTCCATGTTCCTGGTTGTCCATGAAGGCACCTTGTAGTCACGTGACAATTCACGCATGCACACACGCTCTAGCCTGTTCAGCCAATCCTGTTCTCTGGAGCGCTATACAAGCTGTCTGTTCTTCTCCTCCAACAGAAGTGTTGGGAGAGAAGCTACAGAAGGGCTGCAGCAGGTTAGTCTGGCACAAATGTTTGTTGCTTTATATACTGGGTTATGAACTTCAACCCTCCATTGCCGCCACTCCAACTCCGTCACTAACCACCACCGCCGCCAACTGCCACCGCAGACACCAACAGACAACAACCCCCTGCAGTCTGGAAGGAGGTTGTCACAGCCAGTCCGCTCCCACCTTGGCCATATTCACAGTTCACAATCATATCAACTGTGCACATATGGACCTTCACTAACAATCTCTGGGATTTAATAACTATTATGGACAAGTAATCCACACTTATTGTTGAACTTAGCGTTTTGTGCCAATGTGGTATCTCTGTAGGGATATCTAAACCTGGATTGTGCTTTATGAATGTATTATGTATTTGTGAAACCAAGGGTTTAACTGAACAAAGTGCGCTTCCTTTTTGGTTAACCTCTTAGAACTGTAAGGGTTGAATGAAAAGATTTTTTTCTATGGTGTAAATATTGTAAATATTTGTTTTCACTTTTGCAATTAATAATAAGGCACCAGCCATCACAAGTCACCATATGTGTACGTGTGGTTACTGTACCTATACCTCGCAGAGCTGTTGCCTACATCTTCTGAAATGCTAGTCCAAAATACTCTTTCAATCTGTTAGCATTTTCCATATATGCTACAATGGGAAAATCTAAAGGAATCAGCCAAGCTATCAGGAAGAGAATTGTGGACCTTTACAAGTCTGGTTCATCCTTGGGTGTAAGGATCCAGATGCCTGAAGGTTCTACGTTCATCAACAATATGCAGATATAAACACCATGGGACTGTCCAGCTATCACACAGCTCAAGAAGAAGATGGGTTCAGTGTCCCAGAGATGAACATGTTTTGGTGCGAAATGTTTGTATCAACCCCAGAACAAAAGCAAAAGACATTGTGAAGATGATGGCTGAGGCTGGTAAGAGAGTGTCATTATCCACAGTGAAAGTCCCCACTGTAAAGAAGCTTGTAAGCCTGAGAACGTCATCCCAACTGTGAAGTATGGGTGGGCAACATCATGTTGTGTGAGTGTTCTGCTGCAGGAAGGACTGGAGGACTTCACACATGGGATCATGAGGAAAGAACATTATGTGGAAATGTTGAAGCAACATCTCAAGACATCAGCCAGGAAGTTAAAGCTTGGGCACCAATTGATCTTCCAAATGGACAATGACCCAAAGCATACCACCAAATTAGTTTCAAAGTGACTTCAAGACAACAAAGTCAATGTTTTAGAGGGGTCATCACAAAGCCCTGATCTCAATCCCGTAGAAAATTTGCTGGTAGAGCTGAAAAGGCATGTGCGAGTAAGGCAGCTTACAAACCAGATTCAGGTACATCAGTTCTGTCAGGAGGAATGGGCCAAAATTCCACAAAACTGTTGTAAAAAGCTTGTAGAAGGAAATCCAAAACATTTACCCAAGTCATACACTTTAAAGGCAATGCAAGTGTTGTTATATTATGTTATATTAAAATTCAATTCATGTATGAGGTAATGTTGAGTTAATGTGTGGAAGTGATTTATGTGTGGTTGAATTTGGTTCAGAAATATTGTTGTTGAAATAACCGAGGTTCCAAACTCAAGTTTGTGTTTTGGTTCCGGTACAACAACAATATGATGTGCACACAGACAAGTGAACATACTTTGGCGATTTGATTTGACCAGACGTGTTGCTGTGTTGTAAATGAATGGACGCTTCCAACAAGACCAGACAACCACTTTTTGTGACAGACGAGTTCTCATGTATGGAGTAAGGCGCAGTGCATTATCGGCACTGAATTACCCACTAGATCACTTTGGCTTTGTTTGAGCGAAAAGATCAGGCAGTCTTTGGAGATGAAGGAAGGTTAAATACAGGATGTGGAAAAAGCGCCGCAGGATGGCAATGCAGATCGAACTTGACTTTTCGGTCGACGTTGGAATGGACTCTGTGCGTTGCTGGAACAAAGGAAGGCCAACAGAAACACTGATTCTAGAGTGCTGCTAGAGGTTGCGACGTAGGACGTTGGAACGTGTTGATGCCTTAGGACAGGAGGACAGACGTCAGTGGAAGATAACCATGACCAAGCAAATAATTATGCTGCAGAGGTATCATGGGAATTTTAAGATGGAGGTCAGCAATATGAGATGGAGTGGGATAATGTGGCTACATTGAATGGTGGAGAGAGGGAACAGAATCTATTACGGAAGACGTGAAGGGAGTCAGTGATATTGTTGCACGAGCTTGGGAAGTGTTTGACATGGAGGAGGAACAGGTTAGAGACTCACCACTACATGACGCGATGCACGAAAGGCATGACTGTGGGAGACTAGTTTCAACTTTTGTTTATAGAGACAATGAGGGCAAGGTTATTGGAGTGAACGAGGATAGATTTTTTACTTGACCATTTGTGGCTCAATGAGACGGTAACGATCACAATGGGGTAGATTTTGTCTGGAGACATGTTCTACTATTCTTTCAGCTGGCCCTTGCTGGATGGCTTGTGTTGCTTTACATTTCTCTTTGTAATGTCCCAAAGGTGTCCTATAAGTCCTATAGTCAGGTGACATACTTGGCCAATTTTCACTTTTTTTTTTTCTTTCAAAACTTTTGTATTATTTTGGCAGAGTGCTTTGGATTGTTATGATCTGGGTTACTTATCTTCTGTCAAGCTTTTGCAGACTAGAAATCATCTTGTCAGCCAGTGTCTTGGTAAATTCACAATGATGGGGCCATCTATAAATGTCATCTCTCCAACACAGTTGCGCTTATGCAGTGCCATACCCAAATTCACACCTCTGTGTTTCACTGTTGGGGCTATGTATTCACTGTGGTCCTCCTGACCAGGGTTATAAAGACATGCTGGATCCATTCTGAGCCAACCAAAGTTATTATTATTATTATTAT